>NW_026623479.1:250930-340400 GCF_030028575.1 Malurus melanocephalus
GAAGGAAGGAAGGAAGGAAGGAAGGAAGGAAGGAAGGAAGGAAGGAAGGAAGGAAGGAAGGAAGGAAGGAAGGAAGGAAGGAAGGAAGGAAGGAAAGCACAACATTTAGGAACTTTTCTGTACATGCTGACTTACGGACAAAATATCAAGAATTGCCAGTGTTTGGCACAGTCTTGGAGGAGACACTGGTATCTCTAAATGGTGCCCAGAACAAATGACAGTAGSTACTCCAGGTTGTTCTGGTCTGTAAGTGCTCCCTATGGATCCCTTGTGCTTACACAGGTCACCAGAGCGTAGCGTACTTTGGCCCAGTCCTCAGCTTTCTCCCCAGCACTTTTTAATGGTACTTCCTTGATTTAGAAAAGAACAAGAAGCTGTTGGCACAAAGCAGGCTATATTGGCTTAACATCAGTTAATTTCCCAAGCAGTGYCAAAAGTAATCCTCAGTAACCTATTTAGGCCAGTATTAAAGCTGCCAGAGTATAAACTAGGGGCTAGTCCCCACTTTTTTTTGTACTGACTCTGAAAAGGGAAGAGGGTTGAGTGCTGTAACTGGGTTAGATTCAAGCCACATGGGACTGGATTATGAGAAGCTGCTTCTTTGGAAAGCAATTGTGCATCTGAGAAAAGACCTGAATATCCCCATTAGTTCAGGATGTGCTTTTGGTTTAACATAATTTTTTTTTAATATGTGCAAAAGAATAATGGCATCATAGGGAGAACAGAATATTTACTGTGCTTCAACCATAATGGTGTGTGATTTCTTAATCATTCTGGTGGGACTGTCTACTTAATGCAATGAAACTCTACTTCTTTAAGAGTGTCTGAGCACTTTATCTTGAAGATGCCATGAATATGTGAATGTATTTCATATATACCGATAGCTATGGTTTCACAGGCATAGTGATTTCTCTGGGGCTGAGGAGTTAAGCATTTGTCCTGTGACAATAAATTTAGGTTGTACATGTACGAGGGCAGCTGAGAATGCCCAGCTGTGAATGTCCCTTTTGTAGGTGCTTTGGAGGAAAACATCCATTGTCAAGTCTTTTCATCTGTCTTCAATTCTAACTGCTCCTATCATAAATGTTTTCCTAGAAGGTAGAGGAATAGAGAATCCCTGAAGCAGGCTGGTCATTTCATCTGTATTTATACCCCAGCAGGTCCTTTCTGAAGTACTTCTGCTGACCAAAAGGAAATGTAGAATATCATAAATTATSGCCTGAATAATTATGACTCATGTTGCAACATTCACTCTCAAAAAACAGGCAGGAAGCACTTACACACATTTAGTGTTGGTTTATAAATATATTACATAAATTTCATGTTGAGCTCATGTCAGGAAGCCTGATTACTAAYTTACTAAAAACTCCTAATGCAAACCTCTGTTCCTGTATTTGAAGCAGCAAGTGATATACAAAAGACTTCATAGGCACCCTTTTCATGAAGTAATAAAACCTAAATCCAGTAGTAATGATGGCTAGTAGGTAACTCATCATGTACGGTGCRCTGCTAGTGATATATCAGCATGAGACTATCATTAGTGTCTGTGTGTTAACAGATGAACTGTGCATTAAAAAATGAGACTTTTCCCCCCCTACCAATGAGGTAATTAATTCTTTTTGTCACAGACACTTTTTGTCTGTTCTTGTTGTGAAGAGGTTGCTAATGCAACACAATAAAGCAGTGCTACATCTCGAACAATTGGAAACTTAGTATTCAAAACCATTCTCTCTTTGTTCTATTGTTTTATTGTTGAATTTCATTARCACAGAATCTAGATCATAAATTACATGTATGTGATAATGCATAGTTTTGTATTTTTAACTTAAATATAGTATAGGGCAAAAGCGAAAAGAAAGGAGCGTGACAGAATTCTGAACAGAGAACAGATGGGTGGTTTGGCATGGAAACAAAGGCATTAGCATACATTCATCGTCCTTATAGCAAAAAGCTAATGCTTATGGTGCTTATCAAATAGATGTGTGGAGAAAATACATCTTTCCCTAAGCAYGATGCTTTAGGTCATGATTTCTCTAAATTACTTAAACGTGCTCCTGACAGTTAAATGTTTGAATGTTCTTGTTCTTCTTTTCTTCATCTGAGTCATTTCTTTAATATCATATGACTTAAGTTTTGCCTGAGCACTCAGTGTAAGCTAAGTCCTGGCATTTATCTTTGATATCCCTGGAAAGAAGTGGCAAAGTACCTGGAACTAGTGATGTCCTACCAGGACTGATTTATCTGTGAGCCTGCCCTGAGTCTAGTGTGATTCATAAATCATCTGCCGTTGTGTCTGTCTGCATCAGGGTTTCCATTGGAGCATCCAGGAATGTGTGAGTCTTTGCCCGTAGGTGTTGGTTGATCTGGAAATGGTTGGATGATGGAGAGACGAAATCTTGTTTCCACCAGTGCAGTTGAGTCACCAGACTGGTGTGGGTGTAAATGAGAATTCCATTACAGAAACTTGTTGGGCAAAATAGACTGGGAAATGCAGATGAATATTTTATACACTTCACTGGGTGGGATGTCACCAGTTGTTTTTCTTCTGAGATCATCTCTTGTTCAGGGAGCTCTTTGTAGCATGAACTTCAAAATTATGTCTGGCACATRTAAATCACTGAAGTAGGAAGATTTCCAGTGGATTGACAGATAATTATCTTTTTATGAWGATGATAGAGTTGGTACAAAAATGACACTTTGCATTATCCAAAGCTGAGGCCATAATTTGAAATAAGKCCCTTGAATGCCAGCCCTGGTAAAATCAGTGGGAGGAGAAAAAGCACTGTACCTGACACTGCAGCATGAAAACTTCAAGGATGAGCTTATCTGAAATAACTTGGAGATAAAAACAAAAAGACCAGGGAGTATAATAAGTATTAGTGCCTTGAAGACTGTGTCTGTCTGGATTATTTGAACAGTAAGRATCTAGGTTTTGTAGCATAGGGAAACCTGAAGCTAATGGCCTTGATTACTGCAACTGTCTATTTTTCATATTATAGTACAGTGTTCCATAGCTAGGCCTATTTCTCTAGACACTGTATAAAAATATGCAAAATATTTTATGCCAGGAATCTGAAAAGTGAGGTCTCTCTCTGTACCTGAAAGCTGATTTTCAAGGACTTGTTAGAATATRTTTCCCCATTTTAGCTAAGGCTAATTAGACATAGACAGTTGCTGCTATCTACCAKTGTTTCTTCACTTATTTTTTCTCTCCTATTTTTTGCTTTCTGCCCTACTGTCTGGGGCATTTTCCTTTGTGTTTTAAACCCGCTCTTAATATCTGTTTCTCTTGCCAAGTGCATTCTGATTCTGGCTCATCCCACYGTACTCTATTCCAGACCCATTCTGTTGCCCTATATTTTGGTTTTCTTCTTTAGTTGGAAACCTATTGTTGGAATGGGTAAGTCTCATTCTGTATAACTACAGGAAAATTGCCAGTATAATGGAATTTGTTTGTAAAACTGATTTTCTTCTCTACAAAGAAGAAAAGAGTGAAAGATTTTCCCTATAAGTATTCTATAGCAATCAGTGAAAAAGAAAATAAAAAAGCCAAAACAAAATCAGAGGAAAGCCACAACCTCCCTCCCTCTAGGCATTGAGTTTCTCATCAGTTGTCATTGCAAATTTCCGCAAATGCTTTTGGCACCATTTCAAAAATTTTAACTCTGCGTTATGCTTTGTTTGATTAATGACTAGTTCCAGAGATTTCCTCTGGTGATCCTCACATGAGACACAAAGAATTACCAATTGCYTCAGCAATGTCTGGAAGCAGAGTAYRTCAAGGATGTAGTTTGCTTTCCTGAGTTATAATGAAACATCCCATTGTATTCCTTGCCCTAAGGTACTAATTTGATGCATTCTGCATCTGCCTGGCCTGAGCATTGCAGGTTTGCCATAGCAAAGTGAGAGAATATATTAAGAAATTGCTATTAGCAATCATCAAATCCGCACTTATCTCCAAGCTGTGAAATGTTCAATGTGGTCTTACCGTATTCATTCAGTTTTATATGTATGATAGTATAAACTAGAGTACTCCAAAGTAACTTACTCCTGAATATTAATAACTGCATTACAAAAAAATTTATTCCAGMTAATAAGAAAAGTATTGAGCAAAATGGTTCTACTCCATTACACAGTTGTAAATCCAARTAATTCTTTCTCAACTTATACATTTCAGATGTGTGTAGAAGTTGGGWAATTGGTACATCCTTTCTAGAGACGAGCTACACAGTGAAAGATACTTTATCTCAGAGTTGTGATTATCCCAGTTTCTAAATGTGCACACTTCTGTGACAAGAGTTAGGGTTGCRTTGTTGAACTTGATTTTACTCTGAAGTGTACAAATGAGGAAAGGTTCCATTAAAAGTCAGCTGCAGCACAAAGCCCATCAACATCRTTCTGATGTTTTGACTGTGGGGAGAATTGGCTATTGCAGCTGCTGCATTGCCTTTCCCTGCACTCACCATTATCATCTGTCTCTGTGCAGTGATTCTGTTCTGAGATGGCCTAGACGTCCCTCTTCTTTAAACATACTTTTTATATCTCTGCTGCCTGCAGTCAGACTATCTAAATAGCCTGGGAAAGTATGCATAGCAAAACAATATTAACGTAGGCCTTTGAGATAGGGTGGTGTTTTCATAAAGAAGAAGAAGGAAAGAAATAAAGCAAACTAAGAGGGAATAAAATGCAGTGTTTGAAATTAAGGTTTTACAGTCTGTACCATCATTTCAAAATTTCCCTTCACCTCAGACACTCCTTGCTACCTTTTTTGTCATTTGGARCATTTTGCTCTGTATCTGATTTCTGTATGGAAGGGGTATTTTTATTATCTCATGGTACTTTTCTTATGAGTGTCAAGCATCTTTCGTGACTACAGGTCCTCTTTAAATTTTGTATTTAGAAGGCATTTTTAATAGCAAACRTTGTGTTCATTAATATCTTAAATCAGAAAAGCACTGAAGCATGTACCTGAAGATAAGTATACATTGCAGTAGGACTTTATTAGAACTGTTAGGACTATATTTAACCATTCTTTTGAATCAATATAATTTTCATAAGTTTTTTCAGTACTAGGGCTTTCTGGTGTCCCCCTACATATGCAAACTTTWGATTTCCAGAGGTAAGATTTTGCAGTAGCTGAATGAGGTGTAATTGGGTAAGATAGTTTTTCCATTCCTGTCCAAATAGCCTGCCAGTTCCAACACCAGTTTATCCGACGTGTAAACAGGCCAGCAGGGCTTCATAAAATTATTCTTTTCCTTCAACAGTTTAAGCCCTTGGTCTTTTCTCAAGAAAAATTCCTCATGACCACACTCGGAATTTTGCTTGAGGCCTGTAGAGTCCTATTTAAGATTTAACTGTGCTATTTGACAATTATTGGTTATAACACACTGAAAAATTATCCAGYGTGAATCCCTAGTGGATCTAATTTTGACCTTTTAGCAAACTGGGTGTGGACAAGAAGCCGAACATTTCAAGAAGTGTTGTTGTTTATATTAAGCAAGGCAAATAATSTGATGGTATTTTAAGAATTTCCCACTGGTTAATTAAAATGACAAATTCAAAAGTAATATTTCAAAGCAGTTCCACATAATCAGCCTCAAAAGACTGTGGTACAGGATTCCAGTGCTATGGTTAATGGAAAAGAGTATTTGTTTGGAAAAATAGAGCAGAGGCTCTAACCTACTGATTTGTTCCATGTAACATATTTTTCCACTACTGCAACATACTTTTTAGTAGTGTCACTTACAAACCCCTCCCAAGGTTTGAATGTATGGGGAAAAGGTTAATGGAARAGCCTTGAGTTTAATACAAGATTCACAGCATATGTAAACCTGCAGTTTTTTCTAAAATGAAGTGTCAGTACACTGCTGTCCCTAAGGCAGATACAGTACAGTGCCTTCATCCCTCATCTGTTTATTTACTGTTGAATATGTAATGATCAACCTTGCTGTCCTCTCTGGGCAACWCAAAAGCCTCCTCCCACTCACACCTGAGATACTCTAGCGCAAAGTGCTGTTCTGGTAGTCGTAATCCCTCCACTTCAGCTGTCTGCAGAAAACATTGAAAAGGAAGAGGGTAAGAAGGMTATGTAGGTCAGTTTGGCCATCTCAAGTCCCCCACAGCTCAAGCCTGTGGGTGCTATAGCTGTGGCAGCTAATTCAGCTTGGGGTAATGGCAGGGAGAGAATCAGGGAGTCAAATGCATCTTACTGATGTCTTCCTCTCAAGGTTTCCTCAGCTCAATATGACAGCAGTGATATTTTGCTAAGTCCTTAGGGAGTATGCTCTGTAAAATACAAATTCCTTTGTATTTTGAATTATGTTTCTATTGATGTCTGACCTTTACTTTGCTATAATTTTCCAGTTGTGCATCATTTCAAAGAACAGTTTGGTCTTGCAGGTAGCTGAAGAGCCTCCCTTAGCCCGGTGGCTGCCAGCTCACCTTTGTTGTTTTGCCAGCCTTTCTGGTGCTTTCCCTCAGATGCTTTTTTTTTGGTCTTTTTAACAGAAAACTTGTGATTATTTCTAATTGTAATCATAGAAACCATTTAATCAGAATATTTAATCATGTTTCTCTACGGTTTAGGATGGGAGCCAGTTTGAGTTAGTTTTAATTTGAACAAGATTTTCTAAATTAAGTCCTTCTGCAGTGGTTTTCAACTCAATTAGGGACCAGAATCTTAATTCYAGTTTAGGTCAGGCACTTGGAAAAGTCTGAAAGTCTGTCTTTAGTTCTTACTGACTTCAGTTCAAGGTGTCTTAGAGGTGAATGTGCTCTGCAACATGTTGCTAGCCTAGGCCTGTATATCAACACAGGGCTTGGGAGTTTTCATGTATTTTATCAAACCAAAGAAAAAAATGTAATGATAACTATTTGTTTTATAACTTCCCTTAAAAATATTTTTTTTAAATTTCAATGGCTTTATATTTTCTTGGCATATTWATTCCCAGGTGAACTGAGTTAGCAGCAGAGAGTGATCATAAATTATGGGGGGAAAGGTGCGGGAGGGGCAAAATGGGTTGGGATATGTCAGACCCCATGAGTAAGGTGTAGTGTGCTTGGGGTTTATAGTCTGAGTCTTGAACTGCTCTGTGCCCTGTAAAAGTTGTGCTAGAACAAATGATGAGATCCTGCCTRGATTTTTGGAGATGTGTAGAGCCACTGTGGAGTCCAACAGCACCAGGCTGGTTTTGATATAGTGCATTTTGTASTCAGTAAGAAAAGGCTGGAGCCAGATTCCCTGATGATATACAAAAGCAAATATTAACCAAATATATATATCTTTATAAAGCAGTAGGTGTCTCCAAATAATTTTAATCATTGCAATTAAGTAGCCAGTTTTGCTGTTTCTGTTAAACTAATGAGAAAATTTTCCAAATAAGAACTTTAAAATGCAGATTAAAGGACAGACGAGGCAAAGAGCAAACATTTTTTGAAATGAAAAAACAACTTGTGTTCTGAGAAAACCCTTCTCATGAATGCTGTGCACYGGTTTTCGTTGCTAGAGGGCAGCCTGGTATAAACAATGAGAGTATGAGACCTTAAGGTCTGTGAGCGTCTAATCTCTCTGAGTTTCAATGGGATACTTTTCAAGGGTATCCGTGGCTTCTTAGTTTTATGATCAGTGTTTAATGTAAAAAAATCCCAATTTCTACTTTGATTTCTGTCTCAATGATATTAACATTCGTGTGTCTACATTTCTCCAGTGGCTTTTTGGCTCCTCATAAATGCTTAAGAGGTGGTTGCCTTGGTCACTGTTCCTGTTGCAACAGCTAACATAAGTAAAGAAATTATAAGTAAAGAGATTATAAGAATTATTTGTTAATTTATTTTATTTGCAACAAGATTTTCCTCTCCCCCCATAGATGGCATCTGTAAAATATTTGTTCATTGGCCCCTGAAACAGAAAACTGTATGGTATAAACTTTGYGACCAATTATTTATTTATTACTCATGGGTGTTGCTTTGCATTCTGTCTCAGAAGGGTGTGTCTCTGCTTTATGTTGCTTCTCTTTGGCTATTTCTTATTTTGCTAATGTAATGCTTGTTGTACATACATTTTAAAACTGAGTATACAATCAGTTTTGTACACAGTGCATATAAATAACCATCCATTAGAATAATACTTAGAATAAATTTTCATTTCAAATACTTTTACAACCCAATTTTCATTTCAAATACTTTTACAACCCAATTACAACCCAATTTATAAACTATTACAAAATACAAAGATCTGAAACTCCAGCATTTTCAGTAAAATTATTCCACTTTTTATGGCTAGATAGAGCTTTTTCAGGTATAGAAGTCATMATAAGAAAATCTTTTAAAATATGGCAAATGGGACTTCTATGTGGTACATCTTTCTCAGGCATCTAAAAACTAAGAACATATCCAAATTGGGAGCTACTTCTGATTATTTGGATATAATTGCTCTGGATGCYGCTATTTTCAGTCTGTTGTAGAAATTTACTTTGGTTTGGTTGTTGTGAATTTAACATATTTCATAGAAGTAGGCAAAAGCATCTGCAGGGCTSYCTCAGCTAGGCTGGCTCTCCGGGAYGCTCCCTGAGTCTGGGAAGGGCTGGGCTTCACATTCCCGCCCTGACCTTGACCGAGCACTTTGTACTGAAGAGTTGTTGGCCTTCCAGCTTGATGTGGACCTGGATGTGAGTAATTGCTTAGGCTGAGTTTATCTTGACAGAAAAAACACATTTCATTGGAGAATCCTTGATGTCTTTTTAGGGAAATTTTATGTACTTGTAAACTAATGTGGGTCTATGTGTGAACATACCCAAAGTAACATCAGTCACAAAGTTGCTTCCATATTGTCCCAGATGCTGTCCCTGCATCTTTACACTCTTTTGATGCCTTCAAGATCTGTGAGGATCTGAGAAAGGAGGTTGCAACCAGGTGGAGGTTGGGGCTCTTCTCCCAGGCAGAAGGGAACAGGACAAGAAGACATGGCTTCAAGCTGCACAAGGGAGATCCAGGTTGGATATCAGAAGGAATWTCTTCACTCAAAAGGTTGTTAAGCATTGGAATGGGCTGCCCAGGGAGGTGGTGGTATCATCATCCCTGCAGGTGTTCAAGAAATGACTGGACACGGCACTTAGTGCCATGGTCTAGTTGACAAGGCAGTGATCTGTCAAATACTGGACTCAATTATCTTGGAGTTCTTTTCYGACCTAATTGACTCTGTGACTCAGTGACTGCGATTGTCAGTCCTGCTGTTTGGGCGTGAGGYGCTGCTGTGCTGAGACAACCTCCTGTGACCTGTGGCAGCTCCTTCTACAGCCAGCAGCTCCATTTCTTCCTATTTCCTGCAGTGCGAGCTGGAAGAGCTTTTTGGTACCTCCCAGATCTCATGGATTAGAACAAACCTTCCCAGGGACAGTCAYCCCATCACTGTTGTGTAGTTTTTTCCTCTTCTCCCCTGTACCTGCCATAAACCAATTTATGCTGGCAAGAGGTTTCTGGAGTGGATATTGCACAGTTCTAATGTCCAGCATGTTTCTAGAGGGGGGAGCAGCAGAGTTTATCTCTGCAGGCTGGCAATCTGCTTCCTTTCCCCAGTACTACAAACAGTTCATTTTTTAACTCTATGCCTTTATTTGCAGGCTCTCAGTATGAAATTTCTTCTGGTTGTTTGTCTAGTTTTAGTTTCACAACTAAAGAACAAAAAACAYTTTTAGACCTTCTTTAAAACCTGGGTTTTTTTTACTGTGAAGCAAAAAGCAGCCAAAAACACACAGTTCTGAGTAAGTAAAATTATACTGCATTCTTGTGGTTGAGTAAGACACAGAGCAACTAAAACAAACTAACATAAACAGGGAAGCCAAATTAAATACTTACATTTGTATAGTGCAAGAGGATCCTGGRCTCAGGAATGTAATTCAATCTTTATTTATTTTTTAAGTAGGCAKTGCATAAAATAGTTGGGGATCTTTGCAATGCAACGCTAAGGTAGTGGAATATTTTTGACTAAAGAGTCAGCTCATACAGTATTATAAAGGGACTAAGTGTTTGCTCAGCATRCAAGAGAGCTTTCACAAATCTAAAGAGAGAATCACTGAGTCAGTCATAGCTCTTCATAATGCAAAAGCAAATTATCAGATGGATACCTGACACCAAATGGGAGAGAGCACTTTGGTGTGTAATGGGCACATGCACAATCTGCTTAGCATTGGAAGTGTGAAGTTCTGCTTGAAGCAAAAATGATTGTGGTATGTAAGGAATGCAGATGTTTATCTATATATCATTGCCACTGGGCCTTCTCACAGCTCTCCTAATAACTGCAGAAAGAGCTTTTGGGCTTTTCCAAAACAAATCTGACCTTCCCATCACTCCCCACTTCAACAGGCTTTGTACAAAAGACAACGTGCTTTGTACGTTAAAAAGTAGCTGCAGMATAATATGGATACTAGGAAATGACTGCAGCACATTATTTTTTAGCTGAAGATTGGGGTAGAAGGATTTCATTTGGAGGCACTTCACTCATAGATTATTCACTCTATGCCAGTAACTCCTGTGCTGTTTCTAAGGTCTCCCAGTGTTTTATCAGGTGCTGGCAATTGGTCTCAGAAGCACTGACGGAGAAAATTACTATTTCCTGCAGTTAGGTTGAATTGAAGAAGTTTCAATATATGAAATACCTTACTAGTTACTTTTCTGTGCACAGAAGTGCCGGTAGCCATCACTGGGATGTTTGAGGAATGAAGATGTGGTCCATATGCACAAATGAAATGGGAGTGAATCATAACCTTCATCAAGCAGCAGTCCAGTCAAGGAGCATGTGGGTGACCAATGCTTTCAGATTCATCTGCCTTTCTGAAGGGTTATTCATCTCAGTAACAGTATCATCAGGAATTYCAAATCTGTGAAATCCACACCCATACTTCAGACTGTAGGTGACACCATGCTGAGTGATGTGGTTGACACACCTATAGGATGGGATGCCATCCAGAGGGACCTGGGTAGGTTTAATAAGACTTGAGTGCTGGTGCTGCACCTGGGTCAGGATAACCCCAGGTATCAATCCAGGCTGGGGAATGAACAGATGGAGAGCAGCCCTGCCCAGAAGGACTGGGGGGTAGTGCTGGGTGAGAGGCTGGATGTGTGCTGGCCACAGGCACTCACAGTGCAGAAAGCCAAATGTGTCCTGGGCTGCATCCAAAGCCCYGTGGGCAGCCACTGAGGGAGGGGATTCTGCTCCTCTGCCCCATCCTGGTGAGAYCCCACCTGCAGTGCTGCATCCAGCTCTGGGGTCCCAGCATAGGAAGGATGTGAACCTGTTGAAATGAAGCCACCAAAGATGATTAGAGGAATGGAATACCTGTCCTRTGAGGAAAGGCTGAGAGAACTGAGACTGTTCAGCCTGAAGAACAGAAGGTTTGGTGTGACCTAATTGTGGTCTTCCAGTGCCTGAAGGGAGCSCATAAGAAAGATGGGGAGAGACTATTTACAAGGACCTGTAGTGACAGGACAAGGGGGAATGGCTTCAAACTGAAAGAGAATAGGTTTTGATTAGATATTAGGTAAAAAAATCTTTGGTTTCTTATCCCCCAAGTGGCTGCAGCAAAGAAAATCTGTCAGGTTTCTCTGGAGCTTTTCTCCTTTAATATTCAGCCTGCACAGCCTGGACATAAAAAGTTACCAACTTTGACTTTTACTTATRCAATTATTACAAGGTTTATGTTGTAATCCCACTTCAATTTGCTGATCAGCCTTATGACATCCCCAGCTGTTATGATATGTAAACCAAAAYATCAAGACATTCTTGTTARGAACCRTGGCCCAGCTTTAACCATGCAAATGCATTTTTAGTCCCTTGTAAGAGACTAGATTTCTATTTAGCAGTTTCCACAGAAACTGCTGGAGATTCAGTGATCCTGGAAATCAGACCCCTCATTAGAGTGGTTACATATGGATACACAGGTTCTTTATTACAGCTGAAAAATGAGAAGAGTTAATATTGGAGCTATTAGCAGGTATTTTCCCTCTTGCCCCTCTGTTTCATATCATGTGTTGTTGCTTTGGCACCTGTGTTACCCAGTCAGCTTCAGTGCCTGAGTGGCTTCCCCACTGAACCAGGCCAGAAGTGAGCTGTCCTTTGGCACTGAATCAYAGCTGACTTTTAAGCAGGATCCAAGACTCTGGACTGCTCTCATCTGTCAGCTGAAGGTCATGCTGTCTGTGTCTGTGTACCAGGGCTACTCAAGTAATGGATTCCAATGTGGATTTAGAAATAAGTCAGTTTTGCCCAGACATTTTGGAGATACCATACAAGATTTCCCCCTGCTTTTTTTTTTTTTTTTTTTTTTTTTTTTATTTACTGATTTTTTTTTTTTTTTTTTTTTTAAGAACTTTTCCCAACATGGATCCTTCCCACAGGCTTGTCAGGTGTACACAACTCCAGTCAGCCAGTAACAGTATCATCAGGAATTCCAAATCTGTGAAATCCACACCCATACTTCAGACTGTAGGTTTTTACAAACTGTACCAGTGTGATCCCTCCCAGGGGGTGCATTCCTTCAGGAACAGACTACTCYCTCATGGGTTTTCCATGGGGCCACAAGTCTTGCCAGCAGATCTGATCCAATGTGGGTTCCTCTCTCCGCCCATCAGGAGCCAATGTGATAACATAGAAGCTTCTGGGGATGCTGCAATTCTTGTCCCCTTCTCTGTCTATTTCTTTTCGAGGGCCAGGCCTTCTCATTCAAGTAATCTACACGGTGGAGTGGGAAATTCAATAGATAGTAAGCATTCATAGAGTGTAAGACTGCATATGGACAACCATTCAAGATAGAAAAGGAAATGTTTTACTGTACTATACGTTGAGATATAAAAATTCCCAGTTTAACCACTCTCAACCTTCAGATTAATTTAGACTCTTAGAGATGAGTGGAGGTGACATATGAAATGCATTGGACCCCTTGACACTGCATGTTCTGCACATATGATGAGGCAGGCCATGAACATTCCTCTGTAGAGACTGAGAAGTGCCAGACATTGTCCCCTCTGGAATACTCAGGCATATCCTTATATACAGGCTGAACAAACCTGTGGGCTTCAGACTTAATGGATGGACTTGCTGGGCCTCAATAGGTCACACTTTTTATACTGGGTTTTGCTGTGCACAGTTTTGCTGCTGCCTGCAGGGAAGRAGTGTGCAGCACCTGGTTTGTCCAGCAGCACTTTTCCCTCTGCACTGACCTGCTTCCCAGCAAGGAAACCTCCATATTTGACCCAGTGGACCATAGTAAAAATTAGCAGAGAGAATTTGGTGTTCATGATTTCCTCCTTCTCCTTGGCAATATTCCTAGCAAATTTGGGTACCTGAATTCCTAAAGGGCTCTATTCTAGATATAATTACCAGTTTGTGGGGGGCTCACAGGATGTCCAGCATAATCAGTACTCAAGGGATAGCCATGGGAACAGCTGGAGCATTGCTCAGAGTGGGAGAGCTCTATTCTGTGAAAGGTAATGGAAAACTTAATGTTCTCTTTTGGTGCTGAGGTACTTGATCTATGTGGTGATTTTTATTCTTTTCTGTTTGCATTCTTAGTGCCCTTTTTTGATTTTTAGACATATATGTACTTTTTCCTTCTCRCTCCTATGAGCTTCTCTCCTATGAGTGTAGAATTGTGCTGAAAGCCTTCCCCCTAAAACCACAGACAAATGCAGATTAAAGGTGCGTGCTTTTGCAAGAGGTCTGTATTCACACCGTCACTCTCTGGATTAAGATTGCTGTGGTTWATGTATGTGCAGCTGTTTTCCAATTGAAGCCCACATCTGCCTGGCTTTAACACCAGTCAACTGTAGTGAAGCCATTAGCCCTCTCTGTTACTTCCCCCCTTTGTCCTGTGAGCACATGAAAGGATACGTTGATTGAGAAATGAACACCCAAAAGCACGGTTCTGTCTCTTGCTGGGTTTATGCTCAGARCATCTGAAGAAGGAAGGACATGGAAGCCAGGTCTCTTTCTGTTCCCTCAGTCTTTATAAGATTCTGGCTATTAGTCTGATTTAGCACACATTCAAGGTTGGGCTGCAGTCCTTTATTCTGCTGCCCAATGACTTTTTACATTACTATGTCTGCTCCCAATCCATTTAGTAGCTTAAAACTGCTGACAGGCCCCTTCTGGGAAGGATGTGCATTTATTGAGTAAAGCAGGTTACCCTGTCATCCATCCACTCAAAGGATYCCCTGCGTCAAGGGAAGGAATCATTGGTAATTTCACACTTGCTCTGTGTTTCTTCAGCTGTACAAAAGGACAACCCTGTGGTCTGGCCCAAGAKACTGTGGCCTTTGCTCACAGCCAGCTTGTAGAATTCAAGAGGCCATGTCATCCASAAGGGATGTTTGTACAATTCTCCTAAATGACAGAGAAGATAAATGAGTGCAGATGAAAGTTTTCTCTCATTTCCTTGGAACTGAGCAATAAAATACAGAATATGTAATATGAATTAAAAAACCAAAACAACACCAAAACCCTAGAAGAACCATGGTAAGTTTGGCCTCTCTGGCTCATTGACCACTATTTAGGCTTTCAAAACTGAATCAAAGCCCAAGTTCATAGCTTATTATGCAGGCTGCTCTTGATAACTTCTGAAGCTTCATCCAAATGAACTATTCAGATCCTGGGTGGAGTAACATTAATGGTGATGTAACAGACCTGAGGTCAATGCATCTCCTCCCAGTGTGTGGTCTGTGAATAATACGTGGGCCTGTGGGTCCCAGAAGCAGTGATCTCTTTGTGAAAGAATTTGACAAAAAGGGTAGCTGTATCACAGTTAATACTCCCATTTCCTCAAAGAATCCATTCACTGCAAAGGAGGAAGGAACATGCTTTTTCAATGTGTCTTTTCAAAGGAWCTCAAAAGAGAAGGCACTCTGGCTGACTGGAGTTGTGTACACCTGACAAAAATCTTCATTTGAAATGAGTGTCTGCAAAATATGCTGAAGTCTATGTAAGATGCAGGTGGCTGACACTTTCTAAAGTCATGTTTTTGGTTTGATGCCTACAAATGGATTTAATTGTAGCATGTGAGCTTTGATAATCACAGACTATAAGAGCAAGTATTAAACAATCTCCTCTCTCTAAACACTCTGATGGATATTTGAAGTAGAGAGTCAAAAAAAGTTTAAAGGGAGAATGCAAAAACACACCTGCTACCTCAGTGAGGTAACCCAGACTAGAAAGGGCTTACTTGTAGATAAATCCACATGTCTTAGGGAAACAGGCACTTCTGTCCCATCGGCAGGGAATCCTGCATGACCAGATTATGTGAAGTTTTGACTGTATAGCACCCACTGAGAATTTGCTAATACCAGACTGCAAACATGGGGATGCCTTYCCCCCACATCCAAACACTTTAGAGGAATGTGAGTCAGTGATTAATAAGATGAATAAAAATTTTACCAGCAAATGGTTTTCTTTTCCTATTTTAAATAACAACCAGATCAGCCCCCATTTGGCTGGTATTTGTTTCAAAAACCAAAAGTTCATAGAAATTTGTGATGCTTTAACTAGATAAATTCACTGTAAGTGTTGCTAGTATTGATTTTTTTTTGTCTATTGAAAGTGTTTTTGAAGGTGTTTTCCAAGTCAWGCTTTCAACTTTCAAAGGCTTAGTGTTGCTCCTGGTTTAAGTCTTGCTTCTTTATTGCAGACTGTTAAATTGTATATCAAATCTCCTATCGAGACTGGCTTTGGACCAAAAATGACCCTTTTATTTACCCATGACACACCTTACTTATGCAAGAATAGCATATMGTTTTCCTAATGAACAGCTGCATTTTAATTGCATGTTCTGGGAATAACCATCAGMTGGTGAAATACAGTCTGCTCAGCCTTCAGTGAATGAATGCAATCACCACTCTTTGGTCACAAAAACCCAAATTTTCTTGCATCTCTTTTGTCTRGAATGGTTGCAGCAACATTCCTCAAAAGAGCATCTCTGGAGAGAACTAGGTCACTAAACTACCTAACCCAACAGAAATAGCTAATGGCTTTTTGATGATTTTAAGTGTTCTTTTTTTTCCTAAARACTCAGCTCTTAGAGTAATTTAATTCTGCAATCATCTTAGTTTAAAAAAAAATTCCCAAGCCCCTTGTGAGAAACACTCAGAAACACAAGCCTSAAAGACTTAAAATCTGTTTTAAAAAGCCTAAGGTCAATGAAAAGGAGTATTAGGATTTGACTTATTTTTTAAATGCTTGAGACTGACAGTCCTTAATGCCTCTCACAGTTCATTACTGCTAAATTATGTCCTTTCTAAAATTGTAAGAGACACTGAAACTGTATCAGAACATAACCAGTGCCTACTAAAAAAATCTGTTTTCCTCCACAAAAAATCTGTTCATATATTGCCATGAACAGTTGCTTTACTGAAGCAGGGCTRACTCACAGAGCTGAGACACCTTCTTGCAGCTGCTGAATGCAAAGGCAAATATCCCCATAACACTGCTGYGTTTTATGAGACTCTTCCAGTGCACTTACTGCCAAGAGCAAASTTAAGAGCTCTTTCCTTTAGCCTTTAATTGAACTAAGTTCTCTTTGATTCAAGGGTTAGTTTTGCCTGAGCAATGAGTGCAGAACTGGGCCATACAAATAGTCCCAGTATAGATCAAAAGATTATTGTATGTAGATATTAGCAGCTAACATTATTGATATTAATGAAGAGACAGACTGTGCTTACCATCAGCAGATATTGGAATGGGTGGGTAATATTTGGGTTTTAGGGAATCGGAAACATCCTGGGTTTGTTGTTTGTTTTTTTTTTTTTTATTTAATTTGGTTAATTATGAAATGATTATTACAACAGATAACAGTGACTAATTTGGCCAATKAATTTAATGGGATGAAAGACAAGTACAGAAACAAAGCAAAGAAAGAAAGGAGGAAAAAAGTAGAAGCTTTATCTTATATTTAATGATGTGTAATTGCTGTTTATACTAGAATGAAACATTTTCTCCTACCTATGAAGGTAATTTTTCAGTTTTAAATGTTCAAATTTCAATAAGCATTTGAACACATGATAAATATCAATGGCAGASATTGTTGCTTCTGACTTGTACAAGGTGTACACGCTACTTTTATAACCTGCCTCAGCCAATAAATCTGTGGTTCAAAGAAGAAAATGTATATATGGGTGTTGTTATGTATCTTATATATAACTAATTATTTAGTGTTTTCTGTTCATAGWCTGTTGCATTTTAAAGTTTTTAATACAGAAACAGATCTTTATGTTATCTTTTGTTTGGGGAGTTACATGTATAGTATTTCTTTCTGCCTGCTGCTGTGAGAAAAATCTTCAATGTATTTCTTTATGTACTAACTGTGGCAGAGTAGCTTCCCTGAYATTTTGCCTGCTTTAAAGAACGAAGGAGTCCCCAGCCCAAGGAGAAGACCTTGGGTCACCCTTGGATGCTGCTAGAGCAAGAGTCTGCTTCTAAAGGGAAAGCTGACTGAATTTGATTGGTGTGATCATGTACCATCAAAATAGGTTACAGCAGATTTGTTTAAACACAGATAAAGAGGAATCATAGCTAATTTGTGCCGGTTTCTTGCGCACAGAGCTAATTTATCATTATGATTTTTTATGAGCAATTTTTGTGAACAGAGTCCACTTTCTTTCTCTATGATTCTTCTTTCATCATTAATCTCTCATCTTTTCTGGACAGCTTCTTTTCAGTTCCTYTGCATTTTCTTAGATTGGCTATCTGCTGTTTTCCTCCTTGCTGGATCTCACTGTGACTGTGCATTCTTAGGTGGGAAGGAGCCACTCATTGAATACAGGTATTGCCTTGCTGCATTTTGCAGAGAACTCCTCAGCTGTAGGAGAGAACCAGTGCTGTGGTCACAGAGCAGCACATTGTGTCCTGTTCTGCAAGGAACCCCACATCTTTCAGAAAAGCTGGGACAAAACAGCTCAGTTCAGCTTGAGCYAGGACTTTACAGTTCAATGAAAAACGTGGGACACTTGGGTGTATGTGGGACACCAGTTTTCACCTCTGAAATTTCACATCGTATCCAGGACTTTTCTCCCCTCCTGTACCAAGGTGAATTATCCCTGTACCTTGTCCAAGTAGACAGCTTGGGTTATTTAGGAATCACAGAATCACAGAGTCAGTGAGGTCAGAAAAGACCTCTGAGATCATAGAGCCTAACCTTTGACAGATCACTACCTTGTCAATTTTTTGAGCACTTCCAGGGATGGTGACTCCACCATCTCCATGAGCAGCCCATTCCAATGCCTAGCAATTCCCTCCATGAAGAAATTCCTCCTGATGTCCAAACTGAACCTCCCTGGAACAGCTTGAGGCCATGTCCTCTTGTCCTGTCACTCCTTTAGTGGCACCAAAAGGTTCTGCAGAGGAACAAGGCAGGAGAAGAGGGCAAACACAAGATKTATCGTGCTGTAGCACTGCGGCTCCAAGGAAAAAGCTGCTCTATTCATGTTCTGAGGCAGCTGAGAGACCTTGGCTAAGAGSAAGGGCCAAACCAGCTCTAAACCAGCAGCAGTACACTAGATCCCTTCCTTTCTTGGTCTGTACTGCACAAAGGAGATGTCATAAAGACAAAGTGACTTGCTTGAGACTCTGCAGAAAATCAGTGGCAGCATTGAGCACCGACTCTGCTAAGGCAAATGAGTGCCTGTGCTGCAAACCACAGTGCTGTTTCACAAGCCTTCCATCAGCTCATTACATAATGTTAGTAACAATGACTGTTTTTATCTAATCAGAACCAATGAACCTTAGATTGCTTCRGGGAGGAGGGATGCATTACAGGAATCACAGGATGCTAGAGCTGTCCAAGAACATATTAAGTTGAATGTATTTGATATTATGCAGAAATAAAAAGACTGCAGGTGGCTGCTCTCTCYGCTTCACCTCTTGACTTTTGAACTCTGTGGCTACAGAAGATTTTCAAACACTCCTATGCTGGGACATCAGACAATGGAAACCTGCCCAGATACAACTTGTRTCCTACTGGGAGGAGAAGAAATTATCATCTTCATGTTCAGCTTCCCTGTGCATGACTATTTCAGTTTGGCCAACAGACATGGAAAAGAAATAAACAAAAGAACCACAGTTTCAGTAAAAACTCCTACTTAAATTGCTTGATAGAACAAAGGGCTTGAGCAATATTAGTAATAAGCAATAAGCTACCAATTGGCTGTAGAAAAAAAAAAATTACATTTGTGGAAATACATTAATGTATATTAGAAGGATTTTTAGTTGACCTACCTAAAAAGGCATGGKTTATCCATTAGGTGTTATTTTCTTTTAGTATGGCTGGAGGAGTGGGACTGAGAAAACTGGTTTGCATTGCCTTTTTTAAAATGATTCTCATCAATTKTGTATGCTTTTATCATACTTTGTTGGAGAGAAAATTTTAAGTTTTATTTGAAAAGTCTCATATTAGACTAATCCAGTCTAGACATTGATTTCAGTGGGCATTGGAACTTCTTAAAGTTTCCAGAAAGGTTTCTTTCATCACTGGTAATCTTGGGCAGCAGACAAATGAAATGGATGAAAAATATGTATTTAGAGCATGGCATGTAAGAAAGGCATCTCGTGTAACAGCCTGTCACCAAGATACTCACTTTTGAAGTAGTTACTTTTTTAGAAAATCCCTAACTTGCTGTAAAAATGTRTTRTTAGTGAGAAGCTTCAAAGCAAAASATTYTTCCCTCCCACTTTTGGTTATTTGATAAAGAAAGGRTTCTTAACATAATCATATGGTTGAACTTATTATGTAAAATAGCTTTTTAGCAATTAATATTTGAGTGAATRCCTACTCTAAAGTGAAACAATAATGGATCTTCGTTGTACTATCAGATTTCATATAGAGACTGTTTAACTAAGCTTCTTCTGTACAAACAAAACAGTAAAAAACAGGTGTGAAAAACTTACCATTTTAGACTCTTTTGCTGTGGAATATCAGTCTCTTTGCTGCTACTGGGGCAGATTTCTCCAAAATTCCCAATCTTTTATTTTGAAATATTTTAACATAATCAGTGCATTTTCACTGTGATCATAAAGTTTCATTATTTTTTTAAAAGCAGTTAAAAGAGAGAGTGGTACTTTTGCATGGATTTGCAACAAGCTTTGATGAGTTCCAGAAAAGTGACTGTTGTACAAATACACAAGGAATGAAAAGAACTTGTTATCTTTAACAAGAGCTTGATTGGATATAATAAAAGTTCCTTGTTAATTTACTGAAGTTAGCAGCTATGCTGGTAATGAATTTATAATCAACAACATTTGATCTTCTGCGGAAGCTTTTGCCCCTTTCTCCCCCTCAAAATGCTTCTGGAGAGAGTCCAGATAATTTCCTTTAATAGGGATTAAAACTTTAAAGGAGTGTTGCTTTATAGTGACCTTTTTGGCAGTTTATCAGAACACTTCTGCAGCTGGTAAATGTAAGTACAAAATTCTGTGGAGGGATGACTATTTTTCCTTAAGCAATCTCTCCTGTCCCCTCCCTGCCATGGGCAGCACATTGTTTACGGCAACACTGACAAAATRAAGAATCGCAAAAATGAGTTACGTGGACAGGAAAGCTTTGATTCCATGGGAATAGCTCCAAAAATGTCTTGTGTAATGCATGTTAAATAAAGTCATTATCCTAGAACTTTGAAATAATTCTATCCAAATAGACATAACCTGTTATTTTTTAATAATTATGTTCCATTTAGAGTTCTGAGAAACTCTGTGGTTTTTTTAGATGTGAATTAGGACTGACATTCACATGRGTCTCACACAAAGGCTATTGAAGTGTTGTGCTGCATTTGTAGAGAAKTTTTCCTGTTGACTCATTTTGATTTTACAGTCCTTGTTACAAACTGGTATTGTTGGAATCAGTGTTTTAGTGGGGAGGTGGTTGCAGGTCTGTTATTGTTTTATTATTTTTTTAAAAGTCTCTCAATCACCTCTGTATWCCCTTAAGTTCCAGCCCCTGCCAAGTACTATCCTGGTCTACAGGGTGAACACCAATAGAGCCACAGATGGACAGGGTAGACAGACAGCCCATATAATCCATCCTATGCTGCTTTTATAAGTCTATAAAAATGCAATAAAGAAAAAGGTCTCATTAGGTAGAGGCAGGGGGCTGATCGATTTGCAGGCCACACTCAGTTTATAGCTGCCTTCTGTGTGAAAGTCCACCTTGGAGTGTGAGTTTACTCTGTTTGCCATGGCTTGTTTAGTTAGACTTAATTTACTTCTGGTAATGTTGAGCATTATTCATGTTTTTGTGGTGACTTTCACCCCAGTTTGGCACCTGAGAATGGATCCACTCTCATTTTTCTCTGTAGAAATAAAACCCCTCAAGCCAGAGGTCAGGAGAAAAGCTGAGTGAAATGCTCCTACCAAGTGTGGATTGTCTCAGAAGGCAGGAGCTGTTTAGTTGAAAGAGAAACTTAATACTGTCAAGCTCTATTTTCTGTGTATTTTTCTGCATTGCAACAAATACTTCCAAATTCTGAAAGAGGCTAAAAGAAAAAGACTTTGTACATAATCTCAAAGCAAGCCATTTTTTTCTTTGCTCTTGGGAGTCTTTCCAGAGAAAACTTTTTCCCTGTTAAAAARATACAAGACCATGTATTTTTAAATTAGAGTTAATTTTAAATCTCTCAGTGGGGCTGGGAGAGCTGGCTGCAGCAGTGCTGAGGTTTTCTTCAAACCATGCCTGTTCTCAGCACTACCAAAGGCTGCTACAGGTGGATTCAGGGGGAGAGGCAAATGTGATGCCCATACTCAGTGTATTTTTTTGTAATCCCACCTAAATAAATGGTAACAAATTCCTAAATATGAACTGTTGATCCAATCATAAGGAACTGTTGATATTTTTATTCACTTTTTAATATTTCAGTAAATCAAATTAACCTTTTTTTCAACTATGTCCTGTGCCTGTAAGTTCTAATAATTCTTGTTCTGCATTAAATATTTTCTTTTTACCTCTAGGTTTAATTATAGTCATAGAATGGGTTGTTTGGAAGAGACCTTAAAGATCATCTAGTTCCGACCCCTTTGTCACGGATATTACCAATTCATAGTAAGAAGAGCAGTTCAAGACACTTGTAATAATTTAAGGAAAAAAAAAACAGTTCTTAAAAATACTTTCTAAGTCCAGCCAATGGAAATTATTTTGAAGCGTGTAGGATTAATAAAGTTCATTAAAAAGACAAACTTGATGTGTTTGCCATTTAGATAGTTGGAAGTTCTCACCATTTGCATTAAGATTTTACCTTTTTTCTTTCTAATGACTAATAGTTTGTCTTTAACCTTAAGAGATTCAAATAAGAAAATGAGCAAACTTTAAAGTAACTGTGCTTTCAGTAATGATTTGCTAAGTTGTATCATCATACCTAAACAGATCTGAGTCTTGAGTTCAGTCGGAGAATASCAGTTACCATTATAAAACCTTCCACAATGTCTGAAGTTATTAAATTCCATTGGGAAGGTCTATCTGACTTCTTAGTTCAATCCCTGTTATTATGGTTATTTTTATTRTTATTACTGTTATTATTGTTGTTTTTGTCTTTCTTGCCTTCACTCCCTTTTTATTCAAACAAACATACAAGTGACTCCCATGTGATGCAGTGAACCATACAACTCATCCCTACTCTTTGATACTACATATTACCCCCACARAACTCATTCTTCAAAGCCATTGACTGGGTTTGAGGAGGCAGTTCTGTTAATTTTAATGGGGATTAGACATCCATCCCCTGAGGCACCTCTGAAAAATCTCCACAAGATTCTTTATGGCTCTTCTTGGAGGCAACAAAATGTTTACCTAGTTATGTAGCTGCATTTCTATTTCATTTCTACTGAGTCCTCTAAATRACACAATTTCAAAGGGATTAGTATATTACCATTTTTGCATGCAAGAAAAAATGAGATGTTGTTTTTTGACACGTGCCTTGTAATAATCAGTTTATACCCTGTTTTTTTTCTGGAGAACACTGACAACCTTCTTCAGAAAACTTTTTCTTTCCATCCTGCTCTGAATGATGTATTTAGAACATGTATCACCTTAATATGCAGAMTTTCAAAACAAAATTGCTGAGTGAGTGGGAGGGAAGAGGGGAWTTACCTTTTCCAACAGAACCAGAAAGCAGCAAATGCAAACCCAAACCCATTTTCCATTCATTGACACACATCCCTCAGCAGMAGTCTGGATTGCCTTTCTCAAGCTCTGCTACCCTATCTGAAAAGATTCTGGGAAATAATAAGAGCAAACCTCAACTCCTTTGTTAGGCAGATACTTAGAAGTATCTGCTCTGCAAACATTTCCTTTGAAAAAAGTAAGAAGTTTGCCATGGACATAAACAGAAGTGCTCTTTGTTATAGCAACATGGACGGCTGCTAAATTGCGTTTAAATTGTCCTTGTTTAATTTATGTTCTGCGCTGTCTGCCTTGTATATATCCCTTAGGTATGTTTTTGGCAGTTGTGTTTCTTTAAATGTATTATAAATTTGTATTTCCCTCATAAACCAGTCTTGAAAAGGGCATCTGTACTGGAAACTGGTTTTAGTGACTTGACACTTTGGCTCTTTTATGTTGTGAAACGAGTTTTAATTTTCTTAACATAGGCCAGGCATGGTACATAAACCTTTTCCCCCCCAGGGAGGCTTTTATGTTTGATTCCTTTAGTGGCAAAGCTTTTGAATTTCTCCCCTTGATTGACTTGATTATGATCTTCCCTGTATATATCCTTCATGTTGATGAATTCCTGGTAGAGATCCTCAAAGGAGTTTACAAGCTTCAATACTAGATGAAACAGAAGAATTAAATTATCCTTGCAAAAGCTGCTACTAGTGAAAATAGGAAGTTGAATATTTGTGCTGCAGATTTGTTTATTCTTTGGGTGTCTAATTTTAGGTACTGGGGAAAGATTAATTTCTAAAGAAAAGGTGCTCTGAGATTTCTGCCAGGCAACTGGATCTGCACAAGCAGAATCAGTTCAAAAATGTAGGACAAAACCCCTGTGAACGTTGTTCTGGCTTACTCTGCTCTTGTGCTTTGTTAATGCTGGGATGGAGTGGATCTAGTGATCTTCAATGGAGGTCTTCTCCTCACTTAGGAGGAAATTGTTGGTAGAATCTCATGGCTAGATTGAACAGCTACTCCAACAGTCCATAAGACAAGTAGGCAGCATGTAGCCACCATCTTCCAGCTCTGAAAAAAAACCATTCTGCCAGAAAGGATCCTGYTTGGGTCCTATACACATGGCAGGCAATGCTTCTGTCTTGTGCTACTCAACATGCTCCATTGGAAGAGGCTGGATTTTTCCCTGGGAGATATGTTTAAAACTTTGGAATATGGTTGGCTTCCTAATAAMTAGTTTTTGCAGGTCATTGCTGCCCAGCTTCCATTTGCCTGTAAGCATTACACACAAGAAGGCAGCTCAGGTGCATTTTTCCCCCCACCCCCCTCCCCCTTCTTCCYTCCCCTGGTTTATATGGTGCCATTKGGTCTGGGGTATCCCTGGGATCAGTTGGGATCAGCTGCCCCAGCCCGGYCTCCTCCCAGCTCCTTGTGCACCCCCAGCTCTGCTGGTGTGGAACAGCAAAGGCCTTGCATGTGTGTCAGCACTGCCCAGCAATAACCAAAACATCCCTGAATTATCAACATTGTTTCCAGCAGAAATCCAAACCTCTGCTCCATACCAGCTACTATGGGGAAAATTAACTCTACCCCAGCCAAAACCAGCACAGTAAGAAAGAAAACTAAATGGAGAAAGGCACGATGAATGTAATATTTTTCACAAACCTTTTTTTTTTTATATCAGAAAACTATAGCCAGAGCTTTTTCAGAAGTTAACTCAGATGGACTGGAGTTATTAAGGGAGAACTGGAAGGGCAGGAAGGAGAGAAGAGACAGAGGTATAACTTTCCTGAAAACAGACACAAATTTAGGAAKGGAGGTCTATGTGTATAAATTCTTTTATAAACATGTAAAGTAGAAATAATACAGAAATGCAAATACAGGAAAGCATGAATCCCTCAGTGCAGAGCTCTCCCTCCCTCCTACGCTGGCTTTAAGGCTCTCAGCTGTCGTTTGTCTTTGGAGCTGCCTGAAAATCATCCAAATTTTATGAAAACTATCATGACCTTTTTTCCTGACTTGACAAATAAAAGGATGTTTTTTGAGGGTGGGGAGAAATGTTATTATCTGAAGTGAAAGCAAGTTTATTTTTTTAAAACTGTTTTAATGGTAGTTGTTTCTATTTTGGTAGATCTGTGTATGGAAACTGATGCCAGAATGCTAACACTACGCACTGCCAAAAATCAGTTCAGATTTTCTTCTTTCTTGCTGTCACATTATAAAAAGGAAATGATTAGGGGTTTAAATATTGATTTTCTTATTCACATAAGTTTATAATCTATTTTTAACACTCTGGACTCCTGTGTGTGGTCTCCTGCCACAGTAGTTTCAAAAACTGCTGGCAGAAGAAATTTTCTTTTTTAGCTATTTTGAATTTGCTGCTATTCACTAGATCAAAGAAGAAGAAAAACAAGGTTTTATTAAGATCTTGGGGTGTTCCTGGTAGTCACTGTTTGACTTTAACATGGTGGCCCTCTTTCATCAAATCCATACCTGTTGTCCTGGGGAACCTCTTGCTGACTTTTGCTGTGTATTGAGGCAAATCCACACTGCAGAGAACTGGGATTGTTCTTCCTCACAAATCAAAGCTGCTTAATTCTATAATTGGTTCTGAATGAAACTTAGAACATATCTAATACCAAGCTGTATTTTTAGATGCCAGGATTAATAAATGATTGTGAATTGCATAAAAATTACAGTGGGAAACCTCTTCCATTAGCCAATTTTTCTTTTGTAATTTGCAAGCAAAAAAAGGACAGTATGAGAAAATATTTCTCTATGCATTTTCTGGTGAGGTTATGATGTTCCCAGAGCTTTGCAGATAATTTTGGAACCCTGAACTGAAATCTGATGATCCAGTTACATTCTGGGATTTGCATTTTTGGAGTGAGACCACAAGAAGTTTGAGATATCTTGTTTGTTTTTTTCAGCATGTRCTTGGGATGATCTGCTCAACAACAGCGAAATGTGAGCTGTGAAAGCTGGGCTTTGGCCCAGTATGGCTCTTATTGTAGGACTGTAGACATATGCCCTTCTCCCCAAGGCACCATGCCATTACTATGCCATATGTATTGACATTTGTGAGCAGTTTAACAGAGTAAGTTTATTTTGTTGTGACCGGGGGTGTGTCTATGAATCTTCCCTAGTCTACTCTAATGGCTGTGGTGGTGGAAGTATGTCTGAAGATCAGGTTCACTCTACAGAAGATGTGTGCCAAACATGGTAGCCAAGACCACAGCTTGCATGAAGGCAAGCAGTGAAGTGCTGCACAGGAAACTGCTCAAGAATTTGCAAAGTAAATCAACCATAGTTGTGCAGCAAGACACAAGACAAGACTGGTGTAGTGGTTGTTTTACCCTTTCTGTTCCATTACAGAGCCTTCTCTCTTGCTTGCCCTCTGCACCATAAGAGTTTTGCTTCCTTTCTTCTCACCATCTCCTAGCAGGAGTGAATGTCTTTGTCTCAAAAGGAAAGCAGACTAACCACTCACACAGACAGCTCTCTAAAACAGGTGCATTGTAGGAGTTTCAGTCATTGTTTTGCCTTATTTTATTTCTCCTTTAATTTTTTCGGGCTTTTAACAGCAGCTCTTGCCAATAAGATGAGATAAAAAAAAAAAAAAACCCACACCATTCTCCAGTAGCCTTTGGCATTTCTGAGTTGGTGGCCAAAACTAATTGAATTTGTGGAAGGAGAAAATAATGAGGAAAAATGCAGATTAGGTAAGGRAAAACCTTCAGGGGCTGGACTAGAATATAGATGAAGCAAGTAAGATCCTGGGAATAGTCAGCTCTGGAATGRCTTTGACTTTATTAATGAGTGGGAATTGAAAAATACATATTTATTATTGCCTTGTTTAATGATGTAACTTGTTAACAATATAACAGTCACTTTGAGACACTTTCCTGAAGAGCAGGAGAGGCTCATGGGATCGGTGCCTTCCYACTGCACAGTGTGACAACACACTTTCTCCCTTCAGCTATGCTTATTCTTTTTGGCTCAAGTTTATTCAAAAAGACCATCCATCACCACTGCCTTTTCACTGATATGATCAACTGCATAAATAAGATGTTTGAAAAGGAATGTGCTTTATAGTCTGAGGGGCTGAGGAATTGAAAAGTAAGGAGAAATAAGCCTAGGGAAAATGATAAGGCCTGTTAGCAGGAGTGATAGGGCAGGGAATGAGGRTGAATGGTGCAGGGCTGAGGCAGCTGGGCAGCACAAGAAGCAGAAAGCTGAGAGCAAAACAAGTGCACAAATTCAGTAGTAATCTGTACTGAATAGGAGAAATATCAAACTGAACCACAGTGAAGGTGTGATTGAATCAGCTGTGTTGGTGACATGGGGATTCTGTAGTGCTGCAGCTTCTGCTAAGTCACATGGATGAAATACATGCTCCACAGGCTGCCTTTAAGTCAGTAGTCCTCTCTATTCTCCCCGGTAAATCTTCCTTTCATATAATAATTTAACAGGTTTTCAGAATTTCCTGAAGTCTTTCTTGTTGGATATATCATGAATATTTCGGTATATTTTGTTAGGAAAAGAAACATTTTCCTTGAGAAAATGAATATTTGAATAGCAACTCAACACAGAAATTATGTAAATGCCCACCAGGGTACTGGATGATTCYTGTAGTTMTCTTCCCCCCATTCCTGATCTTAGTGGGGCCGCTGARCTGTGTCTTTCAGATGTAGYAYGGACAGGTGCTCCTGTAGTGTGTCRTCTCTGTGAGAGCAGGTTCTGTGTGATGGGGAATGTGATCTCATGAGGRACAYTTAYGGAGAAARGCAGGATCAGAAAGTACTTGGACTTCAGCTCTCACAGGGTACCACAGAGATCCTCTCTTGTTGTAATACGTTGACTGTTGGTTTTCTTCCTGTACGCCCAGATTTTGCATGGAAAGCTTTTATAGTGGCAGACACTTTAGCTTTTAAACCAAGACATGTGTATTTATTATTACTATGTCTTATTCTGTACAACTTTCTAGCATTCTTGGACTCTTTTTCCTTATATGTGGGTAGGCTCAGAGTGTTTATGTGGCTATCACTTATCTCATTCCTGGGACCCACTAAAATGGAGTGTATTTCAAACCAGACAGCTTCTGCTGGGCAGAGGAGAAATTAAKCATAAATCCTTCAGAAAATGCAAGCTTTAACCCTTTGGTCCTTTAAAAGCCAGTTGCCATTGGTGCTAACCTCGCTTTCACTGAARGATAATGAACTTTCACTTCTGTTCTGTGTCCTCACCTTCAGCGTGGGTTCTCTGCATAGCTCCCGTCGGGGTCAATTATCTGGCAGGAGAGGCCCCCAAGAGCAGAGACTATTGCTTAATTGTTCCTGTGGGATCCTTGGGCAGTGTGAGCTTCTGGGGCTCATTTACAATTCTAACACATCCAGCGCGCCCTGCATCAGGAGCCCTGTGAACTGGACAAAAGTTAGAAAGTGGCAGCGCTGTTCCTGGCCAAAAGCTCATTAAGATAGACATCTCCTGCTAGTGAACATCACACAGATGACACAGACAGCTCACTCCAAACGAGAAACATTCTTTTGTTTTGTCTTACTAGGGCTTTCAGATAAAAAGAATTTGAGGCCAGCTGTGATATGAAGGGAACAGGTTTAAAATAGCTCTCAGGGGCAGTAAATGCTTAATGATCAGATCTTTCATTGCTCTTGGAACATTTGAGGAAACTCAGCCAGCTAAAATTCTTKTTGATTACTTTAACAGAGGCCCTTTGTTCATATTATCATGCAGAATAATTAAGCCAATGCAAGCAAATCCTTAGCTATATACATAATTAAAATGTTAGGCTGTGATTAAACAGGCAGTATTGGCACAGAGAGCACCTATTCACTTTACAAAAGAGTTCCATCACTACCTTAAGCTTGTTTTCACCCCATTTCATTTATTATTTTGAAAAAAAAAAAGTTTTATTAAGATGTGGAAGATTATGTGTTTCCAGTGAGGAGTTAATGAGATTTTATAATGGAGAAAAAAGATATAAGCATATCCAAAGTAGTTAGCTTGTAGGGCAAAATTAAAGGTGAAAAAAGGAGCACAAAATCTGTTTCAACTTACTTAAAATTTCATTTTGAAGGGGTTATATCAAATTTTCTCATTTCCTCCCCAACTTCGGCATTTCTTATGCAGCAGTCAAATCTTCAAATTGAAGAATTTATGTGGCACCTGAAAGTTTGTCAGGAAGAAAAACTCTTTGATTTATAAAATGTTTTATTTGAATGCACTTTCAAGTTGTTGCACTACCTGTTTTAAGTCAAAAGCTTATTGTCAAACATTACATCATACTGAACTCTCCCAAGCCTAATCACCAACTTTCTTTTGGGATTCTCTTTCAGATGGCAATTACTGACAATAACAGTTATGCTGTTGGCAGGGGCAGACTGGCTTTTCACAAGCTTTTTTAGAAATGGGCCAGGATCCTTTGTGATTTCCCGGGCAGCAGAGACGGAATTTTCCAGAGTTTCTCCCAGCGAGGTCATCAAGAGTTCTTAGGAAGCAGATTTTGGCTCTTCTACTTTTTTGGATCACAAAATCTTGTTTTACCAGTATTTTTTCACAGTGGAATAGGTGTCCYTAGTTTGGGGCTGGAGAGAAGCTGGTAGAGAGGTGACACTTGATAGAAATTAGATTATTTCGATGCCAGGGAGCAGTCTATAGCTTTGGACTATTTTTTTTTGTTAGTTTTTTAGGTAATATTTTGTAGAACAGTAGCAGTGGCTTTAAGAAACACCAGCTGATTGAGGCAGCCCCAGAAGAGATCTTGGGGTTCACCCTGACCACCTTTCATGTACTAGACCACAGCAATCTTTTTTTGCAAGCAAGATCTTCAGATGTGATTTCTGAGATGGAAATAAAAGTCAGATTGCTGGGTTCAGCCCATTGCCCTGAAGTAGAACTCAGTGAAAACTGCTCAACTCTCTTTAGTAATCCTCTGGGCTAAGCAGTCCAYTGGGAACCTCTGTTTGGAAATCTATTAAGATTTCACAAGTTTTTCAGCAGGAGTAGCAATGAATGATTTGCAATGGCTCTGAAAACTGCAATTTAAAATGAAAATGGAAAGATGAGAAAAATCTTTGTACTTACACTTTTAACAGACAATGTCATATTTTCCCAAATTTTTTGTGTCTTCTGTACAGATTGAAGTGCTCATTCCTGTTGAGTCAGATGTCTCTCTAATGTGCAAATAGACTGATTTGCATGTGAATTTGATCCAATAATTTCCTTTGAAATCCTACTTGATGTATCTTCTTCTACTGAGTTTCACAAAAACCTTCAGAGACAATTAGGTAAATTTATGGAGAAATTTATTTTAAGGCAGCCAGTGAGTTTCTGGTATATTTGAGCTGTGTAATCTGAGAATTGGAAAAGCCCATTTGCCTGTTACTGAATTCTTGGTTTCAGGAGTCTTCCAGTAGATAGATTTTGCTGGAGCTTCATTCTAGAGGTACTGTTCTAGCAGAAGCTCCTTACAATTTTATTCATAGCCAAAAAAAAGTTGCTTAAGAAATGCACTACTTGGTGGAGAGGCCGGGAAAAAGAGCTGCAGTTTGTAATGTTCAGTTTTGCAGCTGTCAAGAGTTTCTCTGCTCCTCCGTTTCTCTAGGGTTTGCTTAACTTCTTGCTTGAGAAGTATATTTTCCTAGACATTCTGTGTTTCAATATGATCTGCAATCATTGTGAGGACAGGGGTTATGACAGTTTTGTCTTAATAAGAGTGAGCTCATCATGGACATCATTTAGATGGAGTAAATAATTCCCAACACATGCAGACTATAAAGACATTGAGAGCTTRTTGTAAGCTGATGTCATGGGAAGAGCCCAGTCTCTTCAGCAGGGACTCATCAGTGCAAAGGTCTCTAGAAGATATTTGACTTTGAAGTAGGAAGAAAAATCAGGGTGGGAAAAGCTGGTCTAAGTTCTTAAGTCTCCATGGACTCTGACCATTATTATCAAATTAATCTTTCAGTTGCTTATGATTGCAAAATAAAAGAGAYTTTAGGTGGAATTAATAAAAAATTCTGCATTTTTTCCATTTTGTTTGTGAAAACAGTTAATAATTTATAAACTAAGTTTTTCAAACAAAATAGCAGCAGGACTTTTATTTCCAGAATTCTAGCACATTTGCTGAAGCTCAAAATAACCTTTTTTTTTAGTTTTGACTTTGTTATCATAATTTACATAGTGTGAAGTGGGTGAGAAGGGCTACTGGCAGGATTTCATTGCATAATTTTACACATGGTTTGCATTAATAGAAATGGCAAAGTTAAACTGAGTGGATAATCAGTTCTGATTGTAAACATCCTCTAATACTTTTTAATTATGTCATTGGGCCATTTTTGAAAGCATGCCACTGTCTGGCTAGATCTAAACCTGAAGATTTTGTAAGACTTAGCTTATGTGAATATATAATATGGCACTCAASCAAGGAAATTTTTTCTAATACCACAGAATTGAAAACATTATCTCAGATATAAAAATCCAGCTTTCTGGAACMTATCACTTGGAGCTGTACATGTGTCTCTAAGAACATTTTTTTTGTTAACTAAATAACCACATTTAGAATGTAATAGTCCTTTTTCTAGGAAGACCTTTGTGAAGATGGATTAGTTGGTGACTGTTTATTAGTTTATGGATAGCTAAGCAGCCATAACTATAAATACTTCTATATAATGTCTTTTTATTTCACTAAGGGAAAAGCTGACCCAAGAGCTCCATTTGATGCTTCTGTAACACTTCTCATTCCACCCTAAGTACAYGAGGAAAAGTTTGTGTAGAAGTTCTTACAATTTCTATTGAACTGCAGCTACCACAAACTGTGTATTTAGAAATATAAAACCTGGCCACACTGCCCAACACTTTAGTACAGGAAATGAAAGAAAATGCCATGTTAATGTCAAGCTCGATGTGTTATCTGGAAAGTCTGACTCTTCCCATTTAGAGAYGTAGAACAAAAATACCCCAGTACATAAACCTTAAGCCACTATTAATTAGAACTCAGATTCATTGTCCCATCCTAGCTGTTGGCAGAGAACTGAGCTGGGGAGAACCAGACTAGAGCAAGTTCTAAGGAACATGAAGTCACTGGGAATCTGTGAAAAGTATGAAATGTACCTTTAGTACACACTAATTTCTAGAGCACACTACAATGAGTTTAATCCCAGTACAGTATGTATCAGTAYGAGTTCTTTGGGGACCCCTTCTTAAAGAGATTGAGAGGGAGTTTAATTGTTTCCATTAGGGAATAGAAAACAGTTTTAATTTATTGTGGCCTTAACACACTTGATTTTGTGGTGTTGTGATCCTAAAACAAACAAATAGAAAGAAGAAAGTAAATCTATAGGAGATAGATTTGATCTTGGTGGAGAGATAACTCATTATGGGTGCTGTTTGCAGTAGTTAGCTACATCTAAAGCTTCATGTGATGTACAGTCTCTGTGTCTTGAGCTGAGGTCACTTGAGGACCGAYTGGGAGTTTTTACTTTAAGTGGTAGTGCAATCAGTTTCCCTGCATTTACTGAACGTGCTGAACTATCATCCAGTGTGTCTACATTAAAAACTGTTTTGCTGGGTTAAGATCAATTATTTGTTTTTGCTTTGGATGCTTTGCATTCTTGCTCACAGTTGGGTTGGTGTTATGTGAGAAGGGAGGGTTGTGGGTTCATACTCATATACTCATGTAGTTGCAGACATACTTTACCCAAAAAGTAAAACAATCCAAAACCTCAGATCAAAAGATGAAGACATTTTTCAAACCTCAAACAAAAGCAATAAATGGAAATAAGGATTAACTTTGTCAATTTTCACCCCTCCCACAATAAATCATGCAAAATCTTGGCTTTTATCTTAGATGGATAACACAATAGGCACCAGAGCACACCAACATTACGCAAATACTTCATGTGCTATCAATTATTTTGGAAGGAGTCATCATCTGAATTGTGAAATGCTTTGACCTTTTTTTTAATGAAGAGTGTAGGAAGATGAGAGTGCCAGGCTGACACATTGTTTCTCTTGTACTCGTGTGGGTATATTTCAAAGTATTTTCAGAACACAGCAGTGAATAAGRCTCTTGTCTCCATAACCAGCCCCTCCTGGCCTGTGGAGCCAGAGATGATCCCTGCTACGTGAGAGGGGGAGAGGAGTGAAGTGAGAAGTAAGATTTAGTGTGCTGCTAAAAAGCATTTGGACGTTATGAAATCAAGAGAATACAGTCAATGGGCATGAAGCTGTGCAACCCTGACTATTAATGACTTTCAGTCTGCAATTAGTAGGAAGGTGAAAGCCCCTCACTGAGTTAGGAGAGCAGAGCAGGCCCMTGTGCCTACGGTGTGTTCTCATGGAAAACATTCTCCTAACAGATTTCTTGCTAAAATGAAAAGATGGCTAAAATGAATACACAGGGTGTGATGAAATCACAGAAACCAATTTCATTAGAAATTTCCAGAGATATCCTGGACTTCAGATTTGATGTACTTACTGATTCAAAGTGATTTACTTTGAACATTCATCTTTGCCAAAGCTGATACTCTTGATTTTAGTTACACTGCTAGCCATGTGTGATTTAATGCTTTTACATTTTTTTCTTAGTTTCTGAAAACCATCTCATTTTTAGTCATTAGCACAGATTGATTCCATCAACATTTCCCCARTTAGAATATGTATTGCCCAGAAAGCAGTAAGTCCTATACTGTTCTCTCAGTTGGCAATGCTTTATWTCTTCTTTAGTTAGTTTCAATGGGTGCCAATGCTTTGATTTTCAAAATTAATCTTGCTGGGTACGTGCAAGATGAATTAAATTGGGTATTTCTCACTCTGACTCTTCCGTATCTCAGTATTGATTCTCAGTATTTATCTCAGACAGCAGGCAACCAAGCACTGCACCCAGCTGTCCGTGTGGCTTCAGATGTTCTCTGAGGTGGCAGCAGCAGGACTGCAAACAGGGAACTGAAACCAAACATCTTGACCAAACAGCACCCTGTGCAAACCACCTTATTTTATTATCAACCTCAGAGTTTATTAATTTATCAAACCAGGTCAAAGTGATACAACAAGTACATAAATAAGTACCRTAACAGACATACATCTCATGAAGAGGATGCAAAACATGACATTGTGTATTTTGTTGTCTTAAGTGAYCAGAAACTGGAAAAATGCAACACTGCATTTTACTAAATGATGCTTATGATTGTTTTTTGCTTTTCTTAAGAAGTGTTTATTATAAAATAAATATACAATCTGGATTCCACCAGTCCTGTCACAAATACAAAAAGCAGGTTGCCTTCTTCATAAAAAATKACAAACACTGTACACTTTCCACTTAGTCCTTTTTTCACCAGCTACTGCTACAAACAGACAATGCCTGTTAGGTGAGAAATCAACTGCTGGTCTTCTCACCAAAACACTACAGTTCCTCAGAACCTCTTCCTAAAGATGCATAAAAAATTTTACAGTTCTGCAGCACATTTTAACTCAGCAGATGCCATGTGCAATCAGTGCTGCTCATGCCAAGCTGCTTCTTCTACAGTTACACTGCAGSTCTGGTGCAGTGAGGTCTTAGGGCCTTGGTTTGGATATGCTACATCCAAACACCAGGGTGGGACTTATGGAAGCTACTTATGGACTTAGGGAAGTCCCCAGAAAGGTGGTGTGACAGTTCACTTAGCTCTTCTTTTAATGAACAGTAATAGAGGACTTGTCTTAGCCAGGTGTTCCTGCATTTCAGCYTGCTGTACTTCCAAATGACCAGAATTCCCAAATCTTATCTGCTCTCTGKCCATGCCTAGGGACAGCAGGGTGGTGCTGAGATCACCCTGTGTTTTCTCCTAATCCCCTTCAGCCTTTCCTTCACCTTCATGTCTGTTCTGCTCACTTGCTCCTCTTCACTGAGAAGCCCTGCATCCCACTCCCCCCGAGGCTCAGGCAGCACAGACAGGGTGCCCTAGGGAAGCCTGGTCCTGAAGCCTGCACTGCTGCTGGAGACTGCAGGGTCTGCTGCCCAAGCCAAGGATCCCCTCATGATGGTGAAGCTCTGYCTCAATGGGCTTTTGGCATTCCATACCAACCTCTCTCCCACCTTCATCCCTTTAGGAATGGGGACACCCTGGAGTGCTGTCACTGGTGGAATGACAAACCTCAAAATCCTCGCTGTCAGTRTTGGTTCATCACCAGTGTTCTTCACTCCCTGTGAAGCCCCAGGCCCTGGCTCAGGCCATTTCCATAAAGCTTTGTTTCCTAGCATGTGTTTAAACAGCCGTGTTCCTGTCTGCTTGTGGAGTAGAAAATGGGAGCAAAAGCAGGCAGARTCACTCGCATCTTGGGATTTAATCCAACACTGCAGCCAGGGCAGTGCAGGATTTTGGTGAAAACAATTTTTAAATTGTTACAATTATTGTGCAGATGAGAGTCACCTCTTTTAAACACACTGCAGACATGCTATACTAAATTTAACAGAATCTCTCAGATTTGGTTTTTTTCCCARAGATAACAGTTGTCCCAACAAGCAGTTGCTTGTTGTGCTCTGCAAGCCTATAGCTGTTTAGTGTTTGTCATAAGAGAGAGCTGTCCTTGAAAGGTGAGAATTGAGAGGTCACAATTGAGAGGTCACCCTCAGAAAAATACAGATTATATTTGTAACAAATTAGAGCAAATAAATAAACTTTTGTCACAACTTTTAAGGCATTATTAATTGTCAGTTTCAATGCTTTAGGTGTTTTGAAAATACTGCAAGTACTTCAYCACCCTCTGCCATGCCACTTTAGAAGGTGATTTACCAGCCAAGACCATGTGTAAACAGGGCCCAGAARAATGAAGTTATTAGGGCTGTGATAGGGAGCTAACACTTTTAGAGAAGTGGGTGGAGGAAACAGTGAAAACCACTTAAAAGTGAACATTTGCTCCAATTGCTACAAAAATATAGYGATTGCCACTAACACCTGCTGTTCAGTTTATGGACTTTGTTTGCTCAACTACAAGACATCATCCCAAAGGCAGGCTGCTAAGGAGTTTGTTTAAATCTGTTTTTATGTCTCCAATATGAGTATTGTATCACTTGTATTTTAACTCCATCACTATAAGAAATCCATGAGTCATTTCAACACCAGAAATGGTAAAACTTCAGCTCMGGATATAATGCTCTCCATAGCTCCTGCACATTTATTGGGTGTCCTTCCTTTCATTAGTTTGCATAACTTGCCAAATAATAATAGTAAAAATGTTCTGTTTTCTCTTTTTAACTTGTAAAGAAATACAACTCTGGGAAAGCACAGTCTCTCTTTCTTCTTCCCCCACCATTAGTACAGAGCCTTCTAGTCTTTTGGAGGAGATATTTGAACACAGACCACTACACATAAAGCAGCACATTTGCTGTGCATGATGTGAATAATTACTGCATTATAGTTTTGGGGTTTAGGGCAACTGTTGACTTAAGCAAAATAATCCTGCAGTCCAGCTGCAGATCCAAGTTTTCATAAGTTTTCTTGTTTTTCTCCCTCCAGTGCTGTCTCCTTTAACAGTGACCCTTTTCAGACTTTTCAAGGTACAAAACCTTTACCAAATCCTCGAGCTCAGTCCTGCACACTCTGCTTTCACACATTTGGCTGATCTGAGCTTCTCCCTCGCTAAATATTTTCCACTGGCCTGAAAACAAAAACACAAAGGAGACAGAGATTCTCTTAGAAAAGGGCACAGGGATTTTGAAGACATTTACAAGCACTCTGCAAACCRACTGATTCAGATTGTCAAAGAGGGAATGTCCAATCCTCCCATGGAAAATATTCAAAGCATCTTACAACCAYGTAACATATTCCATGCAAAATAACATTGTTAAAAAAATAAATATGGATCAGAATATTATTATTTTCTTTAATTAAGTAGTCCTGTAAGTTGGCTCTATTTATTCAACCATTTATGGCACTGGATACCCTGGTAAAACAAAGTATTAAAAAGCTGGGAAGCAACACAGCTAAATGTTTTATGTGCTGTAAACTCTCCTTACCTTTGTGTATGATGGATATTAATATTTCTACACATTTGTGATAATGTTAATAGAAATGCATGCTGTCCTGGTAACTAGAATACTACATTACAGGTAACAGTGACAAGCTTACGGAAGGCTTGCAGCAAAAAATTAGGGAATATTTTAAATGAAAACATATCTGCACCTCAATAGGTCTGTACTATTAAGAATGTATTATTTCTGGGAAAAAGACTTCTTTATTTAACTAGGAAAAAATTATAGAAAAAAAGAACTAGTAATTCAAATTATCCATATCTTAATTCAGCTAGTAAATTAGATGAATTAGTAGTTCACTAATTAACTACTGTCACAATCCCAAACTGGATGAAATACCAAAACCAAATTCAATCAAGAGTGATACAAAAAGTACATGCCCTTCCATAAAACATATTTTAATAATGAAGATATTGTTAAGAACATAGGAAAGTAATCTTTCAAATATAACATAGGTGTATGTAGAACTCCTTTAATTATATCTAAAATTTTTTCCCTTCTAAATCACTTTCTAAAACACTGGGATCACTTGACATGTTACATAAATAAATCCAGATTGTGCTGCTCTGATGACATTAGTCATATTTCAGACTTGTGGTAACATGGGCAGAAAAGACCCTATATTGTACTTTATCAAAACACAAGAGACTAAGACAGCATGGACATGAACTACTGTTAATGCATCTATATTTAAAATTCTGTATTTTGATTACTTAAACTTATATAATATTGTGATCATGTACTAAAGGAAAATTTAGTACATCCATTTGACGGTGCCCAGTAACAGTGAATGTTTTTCACAGCTATGATTACAAGGAGAGTATAAACCTCAATAGGTCAGAATTTTACTTACTAAGGGTTGTCCTTGTTATCAACTTGAAGTAAGGAAGTTCTTCAAATTCTCTCTTGGACAGTTTTTCAACATAGAAGTGACGTAGAATCCCTTCAGCAAAGAAATGAGAAGTGCATGTTACTGGAAATGTGCCCATTATTGTAAATCTAGAGTGCTGTCCTGCATTTTTGTACATTTTTCCGTCTATTCTTTTTTAAATTCTGGTTTTCCACCCCCCTATTTTTTTACTATTCCCCTCTAAATCCTCCGGTGAAACTGGGATTGGAGTGAGTTTGTGAGGGGWGTGAGAATTAGCCAATTCTTTTCCAAAATAGCTGAATTCTTCCTTATTGTGAGTAAATTAAGATTATAACAGAAGCCAAAAATCCCAGTGACTTGGAGAAAAACAGTATCATTTTGTGGTCAGATACCATTTTGAGCCAGCAGGCAACAAGACTGCCAAATCATTATGAGGCTTTGTGGCTTCTTAACACACAGGGTAGCTGTGAGCCTTCCAATGCTCTGTGACTTATTTTCTGCTCCCACTTTGACCTTGGCTTTCTCCTTTAAAGCATCTAGAGATGTATCATTTCCATGTAAAGGGGTGCACTCTGTGAGGGTTTCCTATGAGGATAATACACTTTTTGTTTAAAGTAGATAGAGAGGATTTTTATGAGGCTGAAGATAATTTTTAGGACACTAGAAGTTCACAATGTGCAGTGCTTGGGCTTCTGAATGCTTCTCTATTTTATGCTAATTTTACCAGTTAGCCTAGTAAAAGAGATTGTTTCCATCTTAACATATTTTTTCCCATATTTTATACCAYCATGGGTGTAGCATCACTAGGGCAGATAAGGTAGACCGATTTCAATGGAAAGTGTTTTGGTCTATCCTAAGGAAGAGACTCCACACACTTGATTCAAATCCTACTACACATTTCTCTGCAATAAATTACACAGAGTATTACTGAAAACTTTTTCTTTTGCTTTTTGCTCCCAATGAAGGGTAGGAGTTTGCTGAACTACAGCTTTGTGTGTGTTTCTAGTGGGTTTTGTACAGAAAAACTTGAGTATGTTGGAAGTGGCTATAATAGGGATATCCTAAAGAGCCAAAAGAACAGCAGTCTCAAAATGCTTGGATCTGTAAACTGTCCTGGGATTTTAATGGAAGATGATTCACTGTTTAAAGAAAGAACATGCTCAACTCACCTTTTCTAATTGTCCATACATGTATTTCTATTTGAGGTGGCTTTTCAATCTCTATTGCAATTTTCCTGATGGTTTCTCCTTCSTCTGTGAAAACGGATTCATAGACAGGAAATGTCTCTTTCCCACAGAAGTAATCTTTGTTGTCAAAGGTTTGACTTGGCACATCTTCTGTTTAAAAAAACAAAGAATACATACTACAGCTATAAACAAGTCCTYCAGAACTTACTTGGCATCAATAGCCAAGCATGGTTAGTTTGAAAGTAGAATTTTCATTTGTACAGCCACAGAAATCAATCTACAGCTATTAACACAGACACTTAACAGTGTTCTGCTCTGCCAGTTCTGGTGGCCTGTCCATGGTGGCAAGACAGTATTTACACTTGTAATCCAGTCTCCTCAGGAAATGAGCTGTGTACAACAACTGGTCTGGGAGACTTCTCACAATTTTTGAACCTGTTGTCCACGTTTCAAGCATATTTGAAATCATCTCGGGGAAATTAAATAACTAAATGAAAACTGGTGGTTGGTTAGAGTGAAGAGACCCAAATTAATATTTTGCAGTGGTAAAGAATCTCTGAGGTTTGCATTTTGCTCAGCAGCAGCCATGTGGCTAGTGAAAACCCGAGCCAGCCACAGCACACATTATCTCTTGCCCACCTGATAAAGTTGTAGAAATTTCTACCTAAGTAGAAATTGTAATTATTTTATTTGCAWTTGGAAATTGGACAAGATGTAAGAGAGATGATGCAACTTCGAGGCTCAGACCACTGTTTGTGGAAACACCTAATAATTAATACATCTCCACACATACAAGACAGACTGCAGGATGACGTTCAGCTTTCTTAAAAATGGGCACATAGTATCTCAAAAAACAAGGTGGTAACTTCCTTTCTGCCATTAATTTTTCGATTGAAGCCTGTTTGCCAGGTTTTGTTGACAGGTTTTGTTGACAGGTTTTGCTTGCCTACTGCCACTGCATAGTGTTTTTTCCCTACTGGGAAGAGCAGCAAGAGAAGCTTCTATGAAGGTTTCCACATATGGCTGAGCAACTCATTTCCTCAGAGTATTCTTGCCCAGTGCATCACCAAACAAAAACACAAAAGGGTACATATGGGAACTGTTTAAAGGCACATAAGGGAACTGGACATTTCTTTACCTTTTGTATCTCATGAAACATGGCTTGTCATTTGGCAAACCATCAGCACAATCTTTTTAGCAGGTTTTTCACTAGCTGTAGGCATTTATTTTAGTAATGTCTACGTAAGTTTTATCATTAATGCAGCATAGAAACAATGCTAAATCGGTGATAAGTTAGTATTTATTTTAAGGATTAAGTTATGTAACTGACACYAATCAGAGTTTTGAATCCTTTTGGTACATTTTAGAAAGCAGAAATGATATTATCTCCACGTGGATTTCCCTAGCTAGAAAATGATTTGAAGGCTCTGTGGGCACTGTGGTGAGGGAAGGATGGGAGTCTTTTGGCAATAATGAACTTTCTGTATACATTTCTGTAATACTCTCTTTGGAAATGAGCATCAGGAAGCCGTGTTAASAGCAGAGACAAAGGCAGTGACTGATGAGGACACGTGCCAGCAGCATGTCCCCTGTGTGAGGAGCAGCAGCAGGAGAGCTCTGCACACCAGGACCTCTGCACACACAAATTGGAACATGGCAGAGCTGCTGCTGTTCACATCAGAGCTTATTGTGATCAGGAGGCTTCAGCMAAGCCCTTTAACATGCACAGCAAAAAGGTGGTCTGTGATTCAACTTTGTTTTACCTGGACAGACTTTACAGCATTTTCCTTCTACTTTCTGAGGGTATTTGCAGGGATATTGTTCTGGACAGTGAATTTTCTTACATTCTTGTTTGGTGATGTTGCAGGTGCACAACACACACTCTACGATTCCAAAGGCCCGGAGATKGGGATGCCAAGATTCACCATGCGAGTATGTTTTGCCATTTGAAACACAAACTACAAAGAAAAAAGAAAAAGAAGAAAAAGTTCATCTGGAAAAGGTATGTTCACTGGCTACCTATCTATAAATATTAATTTGATTCATGCACATTTGTTCAAAGCAGTGTCTCCATACATCATCTGTTAGCATGTCAGGCCAATTTCTCCACTTGTTAATTTTAACTTGGAGCTCCTTTACTTGCAATGAGTCTGAGCCCATGGTCACCCTTTCCTGAGTTTTGCCTTGATTCCAACTCTGCTGACTGATGTCCATTATGTTTGGAGGAAAACAGCAAAGGTGGCTGAGTCAAGTGTCTGAATAGCTCCCCCCAGTTCATGCACATGAGTTGTGCATTAACCAGCTTATAAAACTCACTCCTTCCCCCTGTGCTCTCAGTCCACACACAGGACACAGGCTGCTGCAGTGGCTTTGGCTGCATTTGAATTRAATTAGCAGATGACAGGTTCTGTTAATGCTACTGAGTCATCTGCACAGCTCCAGCCATGAGCTGAGCACAACCTTTGCAGTGAGAGCCATGCTATCAGCTGGATGGATTAGTGCCACCTGGRCCTTTTATTGCTTCTGCATTAGAGTTCTGCTACGTGGCACACARAACAAACCACAGGATACTTGCAAAATGAAGTTTAATTCCTTTGTGGAAATATATATGTYGATAGCTATATAAAGTCATTTGGCTTTTGGAATCGTTTGAAAACATTAACATGAGAAGAAACATTAACATGAAAAGATGCATATGGGACTGAAATTTCATTCCAACAGCTTCTAAGAACTTCAGAATATTTATTCATCAGAGCCCCTGGGAGTCAGAGAAATACAGCTGACACAAAGWGAGTGGAAAAATCCATGCCTGGTAGAAGCCACTTTGGGTCACCCAGCAGTTGATGGGAATTATATCACTTTACACCGTGTTTGCATTTGTCCTATAAATCCTACTTCTTTCTTTTTAAATATTTTATAAACACAAAGAAAAATGCAAACTAATCCTAACAAGGTGAAAGAAAGGGCACCGCCTGATTTCTAAAAGCAACAAAAGTGAAGCTGGGATATGTTGTAAATATTTCCAATTCTTCTAATATGCCATCATTTTTATTAATGTTTTTATTTGTAAAATATGTTCCTATTTTGCCTGTAACTTTCAAAAGCAATTTAATTTTTATCTGTAATCTGAAATTTATATCTAACTGGTAACAGATGTAACCAACTGGCTTATACTTTACTAGAGTTACTGAGATTTATGGGGAGTGTTTTTTGCAATGTCTTTCATGAGCTTATGCTATCATTTGGTTTATAATTTGCTACTTTTTAACTCTTTCTTAAGATCTGAGGTTTTCTTTAGAGGTAGGAAACAGTTTTGTTTCTCAAATAAAAGCAAAGTTCTACTTGTATACTAAAAAGATGAGAGAAAAAAACAATAAATGAAAAAAGCTGGTAAGTACTCAGCTGCTTAGTAGGTTTCTTACATGCTTAAATAGCATATTATTGCTAGTTTCTGTGCTTATATGGACTTCTTTTCCCCCAGCCAGAGTTCTGCAGATCCTTTATGGACATAAGTACTTCATGAGTTCTCCCTGAYAGGGGAAGAGATAATACATGACGTTGTGTGGATACATATTCTCTGTCTTTTAAGGGTTGTTTTACACRGAACAATTAAATAAATACTCTGAGGTAGCAGATGAAGCCTCTAGTAGAAGCCAAATAATAGCAATTAACTTCTAATTACCTCATTTTTAGTGCTCTTCATGTTCAGAATGATAAATCTGTATCCATACAACTGCACAGTATTTGCATGTTGAGAATTGTTGTGTATTTTTTAACTTGTTGAAATGTGTCTCAAGGGACATGTGCATTAATTAATAAAGCACTTGTAAATTGCACAGGAACAAAAGAAAACACATTGTCAGCATTTCTGTTTCCATTTGGGGATCTCTCAGACACTCTCCAAGCAGTGAGTGTCTGAAGTTATACCKCATCCAGAAATATGCTGTTCGTCTGTATGCTCTTTATTTGCTGAAACAAGTCAGTTAGAAACTGCTTTGATGATGTCTTCATGTGTGAATTACATGTCAAAGACATTGCACTGCGTGGAGATTCCTGCTCCTAGATTCAGCATAAAACACTGGCATGATCTGAATGCTTTTTCATGCTTGTTCAGGTGGATAATAAAGATCCTATAGCCAACATTCCTTCTGTTAGTTAATACCTTAAAAGATTAGTTGGCCCTAATACAAGGGACTTTAACTCTTTGTGGGTAGTTTCTAAGTGCATGCTGACTGGTATTTGTGGATAGATGCTCTTCTGAGCATGTGTTTTTACAGCTATTTCTTTTATAGCTTCCTAGGCCTGYTCCTGCAGACCTCTGTTCACTGAGGTACACCCCCTGTGGGAACTGAACATTCCACCTTTTTTACTCTACAAAACCTCTTGTCCCACTAACTGGTGAACTGGTATTTCCCCTTTATTTTTGTCCTTCCTGTTGTGCATGAGGAATATGACTTCAGTATTGTTTGCCACATGGGCTCAAAATTCTGCTGTCCCCAAAATGTAGCATGTCCTATATTCTGTTAGCAGATGGCACTAAATGATTCTTAGAGTGAGATCCATTACATTGATTAAATTTGCCTCTCCACAGCTCAGGCATCCAGTGCAAGCTAATTGCCTACTCTGCCTCTTGTATTAGTCACAGGGGAGGAAAAGCATCCCTTGCATCCCCCTGTCTCAGGTAACTAGTTTAAGGTAGAGGAAGACATGAGGCTAAATTTCATAGAATAATTTGCTAAGTCTTGGAGGCAGAAAACTTCTTGACACTGTGGCAAAACTTTATGGTCTGAGATTTGTAGGGCAGTTGAAATATAAGCTGTTTACAGCTATAAGAGTTACAAAATAGGAGAGAATGTAAAGAAAATAACCACAATTTCCTCCAGGAGAAGTCGCTGTGTGAACAAGTTAATGAATCTAAAGGCATCATGGCATCCTTTGTGCACAAAGGACTCACTTCCCTGGTAGCCACTGCATGAGCTCTCAGAGTTATGGARCACAATCCTACAAAGGAACTCAGAGAGCAACACTGCCTTTGCAGAGTGAAATGCACTGTTGTATGTGTAGGCACAATCAATCTCAGTCAAGAAGGAATTTCATATCCTCAATAGCTTATTGCTTTTGCCTCTCTGATTTGCATTGAATTTCTCAATATAGATGTGCATTTTCTAGATTCTGCTGTGTATTTTGAGAGGTCTTTTTGAGCAGTAAGTGATTGATTCCTGACCCAGAGCAATACTGTAAGAAGTGCTTGCTTTACCTCGTCCGTGCTTATGCTTGTTGTTGATGACAATTTGTACAATTGTTCCTGAGGCCTGCTGAGGGTCAGGCAGGACTCCACGGTTACTCCTGGCATTGGGAAATCGTGGAATGTTGATGACCTGCCTGGCAGAGCTGGGTGACAGGTCATAGTGGGAGCGATGGTATGAGTGTCTCTGTTTGGGGACAGAAAGAGAGAAGGAGAGTAAATGTCTCATTCCAGTGAACAAGGGGAACAAGAACTGCTGGACTAAAAGCAATAGCAGTAGTAGTACTAGTAGTAGCAGCAGTAGCACTAATAGTAGTAGTAGTGCACAGCAAGTTTTCTAGAGCAAAAACACTGTTTCTTTTCAGAGAATCATTTTCCAAAATGCCCATGAACCTGAAGGCTTCATATTACAGCTGTTATTTTGTAAGACATKATTCTTCCCACTCATCCAAAGATCTGCTGGTTCATATATTTAGGTAGTGCACCTAATGCTTAAAAGTCYTTCAGATTCTATCCAAATGCTGTTATAAAAATCATCTCTTGAACAGTAAATTAATGGATACTCTTAGCACCAGAGACAATGAAGCCCTAAAGTAAATATATATGTGTGTATGGGAACTGGGAAGCAAGTATTTGCAATTATTATTTAAAAGCAATTCTTGCATAGCAGAYGAAATACTGTCAAATTTTATTCTTATAGAGCACATACATCAAAAATCAAATCCAGAGTCTGGAGAAGCTCCTGATAGTTTCTAATTCAGCTTTATTCAAGAATTCAGGTTGAGTGAAAGAAACCTATTTTGGGCTAGATTCACCGAACCTAGGATGAGGCAGTAGTTAGTTATTCAGACCCATTATCATCCTTTTCTCTTTTTTTTCCCAATGCATTGCCATGCACAGCACAGTGAGAAAGTGTATCTTTAAACTGTAGGTCCCACTTACAGCTTCCCTGTTGGCTGGCTGCCGGAAGATGTCTCCATCAGAATGTTCCCAGGATAATTCTCCATCTCCTGTGCATGAAGCAGAGCAGAATCAGTTAGAGGAGTAACTGTGCAACACCTTGGGAGATACAGAGGGGAAAAGTCTCACCTGGCTTTACAGCTGTATTTAGGATCTAGTCAATGCTAGAGGAAGGGATATGAAAATCAGGAAATTTCAATATTAATATATTTGGCCATGCAGGCAGCAGAAACTGACTCATAGTTTCCTCCCCATGAGCTGTGCTAGATCTTTGCAAATGTTTTGTTTAGGTTTGCATTTCATAGAAATCACAGAGGAGAGATAAAAGAGCTTCTGCCATATTGAAAGGGACATGGCAGATTATGAGATAAATTATAATTTTAACATTTTTAAATAAGAGCAGTAGACAGGAGAATAGATTTAAATAGCCCTGCATCAGTGCAGACAGTGGGTCGCCTCTAGTACGTAATCTGATGTAATCTCACCTCTCATACAGAAATGCTAATGAACTGTTTTCTCATTAGTGACTGTGTCTGAAGTTACTGATTTCTCCAGTATCAGGCTGGTTTACAGCATAGCTATGTCTGATACTTTGTACTTTGAAAGTCAGATTGATTTTTGTAACTGGAAGAGGCTGGTTTCAAATACTGCTCAAATAGCTATCTGACAAGAGATGATTAACAACGATTTACTTTAATTAACTGTCAGTGTATTACATATAAAACACTATATCTCTGTATTTCATCCTGGGAACAGGACTGTCMCTTTGCTTGCTTGAGATCAGGTGGCTTTGCAGTTTCAGTTGGCAAAACGTTTCAAGATTTGTAAAGATACTGTGGAGCAGCATGGCAAACAGCAAAAAGCAAAGAACGATTTCTATGCCAAGGAGCACAGCAGAGAGATCCTCATCCTTGTTCTGTCTGAGGGGATGTGTTCATGCAGCACAGAGCATTGTTCTCCTGAGAGATCAGCTCAGGTCCTCCATGGTGCCACACAGAAGTTAATTATCACTGCATGTCCCCAGGGACATGCAGCTTTGACAGCCAGCTGCACTGATGGGACTACACAGCTTCTGTGCAGGATCCTGTTCCTTCAAACAGTGCGGTGCTCTCTGCATCCTGCTGCTTTATCAGCACTGATGCACTCTCAGGTACCTTCTCRCTGGCTCAGCCCTCCCCTGCTCAGAGCTTTTGGCCCAGTGTGTGCACTCAGTCAACTCCTCAGGTCAGGGGCCATGGAACTACGCTTCATGGTTCYTGCACCRCAGKGAAAATTATACAACCAACTATRTAATACTGCTTATTTTYACCATGCAATAGTACTGAGTTCAAACACRCAGACTCTCAAAAGAATACAGCAGCACAAAGGTGCAAGCAGGAGAGTTTTTCAATGCATCCTGACTGCTATCAAGCATAGGTAACTTTAGGGGCTTATTTGCATCTTTGAGAACAGGTCATAGATGCTTAGATACYCTGGAAGTGGTGATTCAAGTGCTGTAACACTAATTGTGAAATTAAATACATTTAGAAATTCTCAGGTATTTCCACAGGCTTTTAGATAGACAGTTAGGTTTAGACATTCAGAAAGACTGGGAAGGCCCCTAGAATCAAGTTTCCTGTGTGTCCAAGATCTAAAATGCAATTGCAAGTAAAATACTGAAGTCACCTGAGTATTGTCTGACACCTAATTTAAATTAGARTAATTGCCCTTGCCTCTGAATTGAAATTCTCGTGTCTTGCACAGCTTGAGTAGGTCTGGTAACTAGTCAGATAGAAGCTCATCTTTTATTACACAGCTTCTCAACCCAGAGTAATGGCAGCAACTTCAATCATTTGAAGCCTTCATTTACCTCATTATGGKAATGCAGCTCTATCATCAGTGCATTCTCTCCTTGTTTCAATTTAGGAAAACAAAGGTAGTGATGTTACTTTTCTGGCACTYGAAAGGTAATTTCCCAGCATGCACTGGATTGTAATTACATGGGAAACTTGGAGACAGTGTCCTGAGTGACAGTGCTGGCACACAGACAAGGCTCTGAAAGGGGAAAGAGTAAATTCAGAGCTTGTCCCTCTGCGGCTGTGCTTGAACTTACCTCTGCAAACTGGGCAGCAGGACTCCGGAACAGAAACTGGGAAAGAGCAAGTTAATTTGGSACAAGTCTTCAATCCACAGTACACATTTCCTTCCTGCCAGTAAAACACAAAGGGGAATTTAGAAGGAGTCATCGATTTGTCTGGTACTGTATATTCWTTTTTTTATGGACATGCTTAACTCTGTGTTTATATAAATACCACTCTATGCAAAAGCAGAATATTAGACCAATGAAAAGCCTGAACAGTCTGTTCAGTACTTGGCCTATTAAATTCTTACTGTATGAGAAATATGACGATGATTTTATGAGAGGAAGTACAGAGGTGCTAATAATTGACAGTGAAGAGCTGGCTGAATTGAGAGGGATGTTTTGGTTCAGACACCGGCTCTGAAGAGTCACTGGGTGACTGCTCAAATATACTGGATTTCAATTGTGACATCTCAGGAATKGCTCTGTGGCCCAGTGCCAGTTCAGAGCTGTCCACGCCCAGCCTTGGGGCTCTTTCCTTATCAGTTCAGACTAAATTAAATCAACCATTGGCTTGCGCTCTATTTTCCAGTTAGGTTGAAGGGAAATATTCTATATATGCCAAGCAGCAGTATTTTACCTGCTGCCTCTGCACTGTAAGCTCACTTACAGCAGGAGCAGAGTATGCTTTGTGCATTATGTTTAAGAGGTCATTTGGCATTTTATTTACCAAGTGCTGCACACTGGTTCTRAGCACTCTCATGAGCTTCAGCATTAATTCTCAATTTCTAGCCTTTCCTACGTATTGCTTATATTTCAGTGTCACATCTTCTAGAAAGGAGAACTGGAGCATAGACAGAGCAGGGCTCTGTCAAATYGTGTTACTTACTGAGCAGCTGCACTGGGCACACTGGTTTGCTTGCCTGTTTTGGAAAAGCCCCTCAGCCACAAACATTTCGCCATGGTGGTAGGTGGTGCCATTGTATTCACAGGATTTCCCGGTGATTTTGCTGCTTACTGAGAAAAGGGAGTCTTCTGGAAGCAATGGAAAAGGAACACTTCATGCAAATGTTGTTGATAATTCACAGTGTCATAAATACGGGGAGGAAAAGCTTCCCTTCTCCCTCATTTCTCTTTATTATGGAAGGACAAGTTTTGTCATGCAGCAAAGTCCAAAGATACTCTGCTATCTTGCTGAACTTAGAYAAATCACACTTTGAGTTGACTGTCCCAGTTAATCTTAGGATTCTGATGATCAACTGCAATGGCAGCACTCACGGCCCTGTCTCATGCTGCAGTATTCTCCCTTGTTCTGTAGCATTTGGTRTAAGGACAGAGGGGTGTAGTTGTGTGCCTACTGGTTACATGTACATGGCTTTCATGCTTTAATGTAAAAGACACTAGGTGCTGCAAACACACAGAATCCCACTATCAACAGCACTCTTCGAGCAGGGTTTGCCCCTTCTTAGTWCTGACTACTAATAAATATTTATGTATGTTTATGATTTCTAGAATTATAGCCCAGAGAGAACTTAATTGCAGCTTAGCAAGTTGTGCCACAGGGCATGGATGATTCCATGGCATCCACAGGCACTAACCTGGTAGAGAAGCAACAATACTGATGATGGGACTGCCAAGAGACAGCTTGGTACTAAGGAAGTGTTTGTTCCTCATGGCCTTCACAATTCATTGGTGCTGCTGTTTTCGAAATGGGCAAAACTTGTCAAAGGCAGATGCCAAAACCTCCCCAAAAGTTGATTTTCTCTGACATGCATTATCATGTCAGACRTGCAAATGAGTGAATTTTGTTTGCAGAACTCAGTGCATATGACAACGTTCAGGAAATGGCAGTGCCAATTAAACTCTGAAACCTTCTGCTTCAACTCCGTATCATACTGAGTTCTGCACCACATGAATTAAATGTTTTTCTAATGAAAAATATGAAGCTATCCATACTTTATGCTAAAACATCCCCTAGATTGTTCAGCTATTGGCAGTTGATAAACTGTGCAAAGGRATTACACTTTACCCATGAATTGTAAGTTACTTGATACTGCTTGGGCAGTGAGCTTTGGCACTATATATTTACATTCACATGAATTTAGCATCTCAGCATGGGAAAAGACATTTCAAACAAGGGCTCTGTGGATGTAACAGTGGAGTGTTTGTTCTCTGGAGCCCAAATCACTGCAAATTTCTAGGAATGCAGCTGAAATTTCAATCAGTGGGTTTGGGCTTTYATGTAAAAGAAACCTGACCTGAAAATTCAGGTTTTGCTATAGTTCCTTTCATTACCTATCAGATAAACCTGRAGGGATATTTTTGTGAAACCATGACACCACAGAATATACATTTTTCAGCTGTGAGCTCAAGTGAAAGAGCAGTTTTCTGCTGGCATGCACTRGCATGAAACACTGTCATTTAGTTTTTCATAAAAGCACATATTAATTACATTGGTCATCAAATATTAGTATTTTAATTGATAAATGTCAAATCTGTCTGTGGAACACGTACTACAGTATTTGAAAGTGTATGAGGTCAGGGAGGTCCATTCTGTGGGAGTCAGTTGGGGTTCCTTGCCTGACATTTCAATGTCTGACGCACTTGGTATTTGCACTTCACCTTTGAAACATTGGATACATCATTATTTCAGTGCAATCAAGGGTGCCTAATGATACCTTTCCAAAATCTTATAAAGAGTACAGAGCCTTGACAACACCTGTGTTTGGCATAGAAATGTAGTGCTTTTGGCACTTTCTGTATGGTTTGCTAGTAATCCAGAGTCTGGAATGACAAGATGTGTTCTCTAATTAAGACACATCCTTCGAAAGTCATCAGYAAAAGATCCAAATGACAAATTCAGCTACTATTTGGGCACAAATATCGGCAAACATGGATAAGGAGGCACTTCTCAGGACTGTGCTGCCTCCCAAAACTTAAATCTCCTTCTTGGGCTTTCTGAGAGTAGTCTTACGGAAGGCAGAAGGAAAGACTGACAAACCTTTAGTTATCTCCTTACCCCTTGGGTAACTGGAAGAGCAGAAGAACTGGAAAGAAATGAAAATGGAAGGAGAAATGAAAGGATAATATAGATGGTTCTGACTGGACATGAGGCCCTGTTCATACAGCCTCTGCAGGGCATTGCTGTGTCCATGTGGGATGCCTGTCCAAAAGCAGCGTGTGGCTGACTTTTGCAAACACCACTACCTGAATGACTTCCCCTGACTCTGCAGAGTGTTGGATGAAGAGTAAATTTTTCTGCAGATTTACCTTGGTATGTGCCACATCGCTCAGTTCTCTAGGAAATCACCAAATGCCCTTAAACTGTGGCTTCTAAATAAGGAGGGAGAATGGTGAAATTTTTATTGCTTGRAAAATGATGGCAGAGAGTCACACTAGGCAGTTGTTTTCATCTGTATTTCTTTTAACTGATCACAGAGTTGGGCCTGTAACAGCTAAATCACAACATGCAGCCCAAAACACACATACATCTGCCTGTCTGGAATATGGAATGAAATTCTATTGCTATTTTAAACCAGAGAATCACAGCATCATTCAGGCTGGAAAGCACCTTTAAGACCAACAGTCAGCCTAAAGCTACCACCATGTCACCACTACACCATGTCCTCAAGTGCCATATCCACACATTTTTTGAACACTTCYAGGGATAAAGACTCCACCATTTCCCTGGGCCATCTGTTCCAATGCTTCACGACCCTGTCTGTCAGAACATTCTAAACATATCTAATGTAAAMTTGCTGTGGTGCAACTTGAGGCCATTTCCTCTCATCCTGTCACTTGTTACCTGGGAGATGAGACTGACACCCACCTCACTACAYCCTCCTTTTAGGGAGCTGAAGTCTTATTTGATGAAAATAGTGGWAAGAAAAGTAAATTTCAATTACAGGACATAAAACCATGGTTTTATGCTGCACAAACCCGTCCATATGATCATTTGTTAGCACATTAAGTGACTGGACATATTTCATTATTTATTTATTGCACAGATTTAGATCTAGAAGAATTTCTCAGATCAAGACCTCATTACTTGTTACTGCAAAAAAATGATAGAGTCATATATTGGAGATGGAATATTGGAAAGCACGACTGATGCTCTCCAACCACAGCATCTGCCTGAAGCTGCAAGGAAGATTTGTTTACATTCTGTGTCTATATATAGCTTCTGTGTGGTGCATTTTCTCTCTCTAACTTTGCGGGTGTGAAACTGATTTTCTTCAATTYGGACTTGGTTTCTTTCCTAATACTTTTTAAATCATGGCTAATTAGAGGAGTTCAGACTCCCCCATGATATCATATTCYCCTGTAGAATGTGAAATTAGAGTCACTGTGGATTGTTTTAATAAGTGCCACAGTTGAGCTTTGAAAAATCTTGTCATTAATATTGACAATCAGCATACATTATTCTATGCCTTAGTAAAGACAGGTTAGAATCAGATTAWTTAACTGCAAATATACTGCACTGCTCAAAGCTCTATTTGTAAACCTTGCTTCCTAATCAGGATTGTTCCCAAAGCTTTCTCTGGCATTTTAATGTGCTGACTAACATTGCTTTAATTAGCTGCCTCTGTAAAGTACCAGGCAAACCATCTGTGTGAATCCTTTTAATTAATTGGGTTCAATCTGAGCTTTTTTTTCTGACATTCTTAGTATGTCAGCGCAAGCARCATACAAAATATAGGGTAAAGATGTTATAGCATCAATTGAAAAAGAAATATCTCTGTTTCTGGGGCTGGCATTTATTCTCTAAGGGATCAGACTTCTGTACAGAAGTTGAGAGGCCATGCTTACATTTGCCTACAATTTTAACATGATCAAGTGGAGACCATGAGTCTGCAATATGAATAGCAGTGATTTATCTCCAACATTAGCGTGAGGTAATGGCAGGAGCCAAGATGTACAACCTGAGCTTCACGTGACCTGATATGGATTTGAATTTATCCTGTAACTTTAAACCTGGCTGAAGAAATCCTTCAGCTTTYACAGACAACAGAATACAATTACATCAAAAATGGGATTAGCTTCAAAACAATTCTTTTTTTAAAAGCAGCTGGAGACTATGGTGGCTATGCCTGAATCCTTATATACAAATATTTCTCTCTTCCAAATATGGGATTCTGTCCAGTTTCTTTTGTCTATCTGGGCTGGTATTCACTGATGTCCCATACATGCAAGGTAAATTCCAGCCTCAAAGAAGTCAACTGAAAGGTTTCCCTCAGGATTTACCCAACATACATGCTTGAATGCTGCTTTTATGAGAYTGAGATAGATGCTTGTAATGTGAGGAACTGTTGGTTTATACAAACAGGATTTGTGTCAACTAAGACCTGTAGTACAGTACAGTACTTGATGTGAAAGTTCACTATGAACTAGAAGTGCATACAGGTACAATTCACAAATTCCATGAACTGTGGTTCATTTGACAGAGCATGTGAAGAAACAGTATGGCAAAACGTTTGCCATGAAGGGATGCTGCCTCAGTGTGAACTGCAGCACCAGTGCTTTCCTGATAGTCTGAAAAAACAGTGTTAGATATGAATTTCACAAACCACAGATGTTTTATGGACATTTTCTGGTTTAATGGAAACTGCTCCAATCACACATTTTTTTCATGGAAGCCTGTCTGAGTTCCTGATGGTCTGCCCATGTCYTGAGGTGTCCAAAGGCCAAGGTTTGAGGGAAGATTCAAAAATGTACACACGCCCAGCCTTCCAGACTTCTGGGGCTTTCCAGTCTTCTGGGAGAAACAGATACTGTGCCACATGGATCACATTCAGTTTTGAAAACACCATCTTTCAGCCTTTTATGTTTACAATTCTATTACTTCCTGGATTGTAATAAAAACTTGGTCCTGAGATGCTTTACCCTTACTTGGATATGAAGCAGAAGRGCATCAGTTATTTGTAACTAATCCCTTGAATATCTTAGACAAATTCCATGGGCAGTTCCCGATGTTTGAAACAGCGGTAACTTGTGTGAAAATATTTATGTGTATAGAGTGAACAGCAGTAACCAGCCTTGAGCAATCTAGCCTTTTGGGAAATGGGGGCTGACTTAGWTGAGGAATGGCTTTAGGATCCAGCYCTTACTACAATCAATCAGGYATTGAACTTCGACCCTTCTGAACAAAAACAAGAGGTACAGGTACAATTATTAACGAACCATTTAGGACACTACCTAAAAAACTGGAAAACCACCTCAAAATCAGTACAGTCAYGRCRTGATAATCWGTAAAGTATTTATGATGTGGCATCYRAAAGACAAGAAAATCAGCTGCTTTTGGGCAGTCCTTGGACACTGGGGACAACRAGACATCTTGGTTCTCTGACAGTCRTTGTGCTGAGTTGTACTGAGCTGCAGTCAGCAGAGGCTGAAGTGAGGGTACTCCTGCAGTGGAGACTGCACACATTGGCCAAGGAAGGTGCAGGCAAAGCTCATGCTACTCATAACCCTCAGCAGAGTCTGCTGAGACCCTGCACAGCACCTCAGGAAGGGTCTGTGGGGCTTTATTGCCTCTCTATGAGGTGCTTTCTCGTACAATATTCTGTCCATTCGTGTTAGTACTTAACACTCTCACTATTGCTTATTTTAGTATCAGAACATCTGGCAAGGAACATTTTTTAAAATGTTGCAGCTACAGACTCTTGGCTTGCTGACTTAGGAACTATTTTTAAACAGCAACATTCAGAATCACCTAGTGTCGTTTACTGAAAAAGATATGCTTTCAGTGTCCAGCAGAAAGGCTGGRTGCCCAGCCTGGCTTGGATTTTACAGTTTGTCTATTTTATTAACCACCCTTATAAAAACAATCAAGTGCTAAACAATATGAAATTAATCACAAGGTCTAATGCCTTAAGAAACTTACCATACTGGGAACTGTTTTGCAGATAGTCTGTTTTTTTAAAGCAGACAGATGATAGATTATGWATTTGAATCCAGAGAGGATTTTATGAAACATGTTTTCTGAATYGACACAGAGCATAAGCCTCTACAGACCAAGAGACTGAGGATTGTTTTGGAACCATATTCATTAGAGATGCAATTCAATTCTGCCGTAACTCCAGGACAACTCTTTGCACTGACATCTCTTCTGCACATTTCCCAGTACTCCCAGTGAGTTTTGCTACTTAATATACACAATTGGAAKAGTCAGTTTAGTTGTAACAGGGACTCTAAAGCTCTCTAGGCTGTATCCTGGTGCAGGAAGCTGTCTTTGGACACCAGCTGACCAGTGATTTCACATGCTGCTTTCTGTACACCTCAACTTGGAACAGCATCATGCAAGGSTCACTTTCCTTGTAATTTAAAATTTACCTGAGAATTATAGGTCACCTATTCAGAAGCCACTTATGAAGAGCAACTATGACATAAAACACAACTCTTGGAAATGTGCAGACCACAAGCATTTCTAATGCCAGAAGGGAACAGGACTGGAGTACCAAAGTAGTTACTGGAGTATCAAAGTAGTTCTTCCTATTTTGCTTACTGAAAATTCTGTGAAACTTTAATCAGCTCAGGCACACATACTGCCCAACACAAGTGGGCAGTAATTTAATGACCTGACCTCTGCTTTTGGAAAACTCTTTGCTCAGGTAGGAGTTGGACATATTCCCAGGTCTTTTTTGTTAAAARAAAATATAGTTAATTCTCCTCTTTCACGGAGTCCAGGTTTTTTCCCTACAAACAAACTATTCTGTAGGGTAATGTACATGTAGAAATATATAGGGATGATTTTTGCATACCAAGTCTCTTAGTAGTTTTCATAGCAATGTTAAAGGCTCACAAAATGGGCTTCATGCTCCACTGCAAAAGGTTAACTTTAGGAGGCCTCAAAATACTACTACCTGAAGTAGTGTGGAATAACAGTAATGAGATAACTTATTCACGTGCACAATCTGAATGGGAAATGGATTCAAACTGAAAAAGGTAGGTTTCTATTAGATATTAAGAATGAATTAATTACTGTGGGGATGGTAAAGTAAATGTTAGCACATATTGCCCAGAGAAGCTGTGGCTGCCCCATCCCTGGGACTGTTCAAAGCCAGACTGGATGGATCTTTGTGCAGCCTGGTCTAGGGGAACGTGTCCCTGCCCATGGCAGGGGTTTGGAACTGGAAGACCTTTAAGGCTCCTTCTAMCCCAAAACATTCTATGATTCTGTGATTTTACTTTTATAATTACTTTTGACTGCAGAGGCAGTTGAAACATGTTTGAATCCTCTGCCACACTGATGTGCAAGAGGAAAACAGAGATTAAATCTAATCACTTCAGAATTCACATTGTGAGGGGACCAGAGCTAAACTCTGTCCAGCTTTTAAAATGGTATTTTAAATGGCTGGAACAGCCACTTTGACAGCTAGATAAGCACGTAAAGTTGTGAACTGCAGAGCTGTTGAGCTGCTCTGATTAACAATGTCTGAATCAGCTTTCTTTCACCTAAGGAATTGGAGCTCTGAAAAAGTGGTAATGAGTCCTTTGACTCCTCCTGCCTTGGTGATATATTCCAAGGGGTTCAGCCAAAGCTCTTCCCAGTCCTGGAGAAATCTAAGTGCTAGTAACATTCCAAGTAAAAGATAAAGGAGCCTGCCTCCAGGCAAAAATCCTCTGTGTTAGGCTCTTCTCTCACAAAGGAATATGGTGATTGTATGTACAGAACAGCTATTCAGTATTTGGAATGGAGGAATAAATATGTGTTGATGATCTGATCCTTACAAATTCAAAACAGAGCAGCCTAAGACTTAGAAGAGGTGAGGGAAGCATCCTGMAGAGAATATGCAGCTTGCTAGGAGAGTGACAGCAAGATTTTGATCATAGTTATGTTGAATAAATCTGGAAAAACTCTGTTGATTGAACTAACCCTGATGCTATGTGTTCAAACCAAACTGTATTTTTAAAATATTCTTTAAAAAAAGACCCTCATGTTTATATGGAAAAGAAAATCACATAAATTATATTCTTCTGTGTTTATACAGTGCATTTCATGCAGAAATAGCAGTACTTTATATAACACAGAGCACTTGCTTATTTTCCTGCAGTTCCAGTGAAACTAAGGTACAGTAACAACAGTGGGTTCGCTTGTACTCAGAGGTTTAATTAATGTTTATCTCYTGACCCATTTGTACCAGAAAGACTAGTGCAAAGAATGGGAATATAGAATAAAGATAGCTGGGAATATGGATTTCCTCATTCTTCCGTGAACTGCAGTTCACATCCCCAAAAAACCTTCAGTGCAGGAAACATTCTGTGACTGTATTTTGGCCACCTGAGTATGGGATGCTTTGCTGGGGCTACTTGGTGAAAGGGGCCAAAGGCAACAGTGCTAAAGAAAAGAGAGTGGACAGGGAATCTCTATTACAGGCAGTGAAGGACCTTGTGGTGCACAAGTGTCATGGTGACCTGGGATAAAACATGCTCCATTTTTTCCAGAAATTTTCCCATCTACTAACCTTTCCTCAGTATCTGGAAAAGCCTCTTGCACACCTTTGCCTCAGAAAGGCAGGAAACCTGTCAGCACCATTGAATCAGTTCTACATATTCCCAACTTRCTCCTAGTGCATCTTCAGGGCTGGATAACTAAACTGAACCCAGACAGCCATCAACACATGGGGGAATAAAATGCTATTGCAAACTGGCTGTTTCAAGGTCAAAACCACCTGCTGGAAGGTGAAATTTTTTTTACAGTGGTAGGGTACTCAAGTAGGGTAAAACACAAAAAATTGTAGAGCTACTTCATCACCAGAACTAAGTCCTGATTAATCATCTCATGAAAATACAGGAACCTCAGACAGARCAAAGAGCGTTTCAGTGCAGGGTTATCTTCCAGGGGTCAGCTAGTATTATTTTAAACAACTTTTGCAGCTGAAGGTGCTTGGGGAATTGTAGCASAGCATAAGAGACCAAATGGATTTCTTTCCTATTAAAAGTTCTTTTGCTTAATTTCTTCCCTCTACTTTTGTTTCCACTCTACACAAATGTGTCACCTCAAGGTCTGATCTGAAGTCCATTGAACTAAATAGATTTGGAAGCTGGCCCAAACACCTACTCTGTGTGGTACAGCAAAAAGGCAGTTTCCCCTTTCATCTTCTGTTTCATATTTCCACCATATTCCTCAGTATTTCTAGAGAGAAGGACTATATCATAGTCAGTAACTGCATCTGCTCTCATAGAAGACTGAGTCCAAAAACTATCAAAGTTAATAGAAATCTGTTGATCGACTACAGGAGAATGTGGATCAAGCCTCAATCGATGTACATTTAACCTTTTCCCTCAGTCATGCATCACAATCCAAATTATTACAAATCTGTGATTTAAAGAAACATRGATGATGTGTGAAGAAGGTTCCTTTAAAAAACAACCAAAGCTGTGCAATGATGTTGTCTTTAAAGCAGTGGTGGAGGCTGACAATAAATGTGGATGGAAAAGTTGTGCACTATCCAAAAACTGCAAACACAAGCTCTAAACAAAATCCATATGTGCCTCTTGGAGGTGCAGGTGTCAACGATATTAAGCYGCAAAATGCTTTACATTAAAATAACTTCAAGGACCAGGTTAAGCTCTAAAAATGGCAGGGTAATTCAGAGTTAATCACCACAGCTAGTCTTTAATATGGTCAGACGGTAGAAAGTGTATGAAATTCATTGCTTGAAGGAACTAGTAGCACCTTATCTCGACACTATGAACTTCCATAGTGATTCAAGGCAAAGATGTAGTTTCAGTTTTAAAACTTTCAAAAGGCTCTTGATTGTGTTTTAGCTTTCTAGGGCTAAAGTCAAGCTCTTCACATTATTTTAATATATTTTCTGCAGCTTAATTTCCTGTGTTTTCTTTTATAGTTGCATAAAAAATTGCCCATCAATTGCCAAGCAACTCTGAAAGACTCATAAAACACTTTCTAGGTTGCTCTACTTTAATTCCTGCTCTCAAGTTAAACTATTATATGAATCCACCAATCACTCTCCTGCCAAGGAAACAAATTAAATGAAGCTTTGGTGCATTCTGAATCCTCTCTGAAGCCTCTTTAAAGGTCTTGGAAGTTATCTTGGAAAAATTCTGAGCAGCTTATCCTATCCTATCATGTCAGTCCAAAGAATGGACGTTCTGTCATCCATGTGGGAAGATATGTAATTTTTCAATGCATTTTGGATGCTGATATATAGATTTTTTTTTTTTAAATTTTTATGATCAAAAAAGCAGAATGGAAACAAGCAATAGCCTCAGTCCGGTTGTGATAGCAAACATTCCTTATGAAGGTAGTGACAAAGGCAAATCACAAMTGACAACAAAATCATCTAAGCACACATCAATAGGGAAAAATTAGACACCTCCCTGGAATGCCTACACCATGATATTTCTTCATCAGATTTACTTCCAAATAAAGAATTTATTTGAACTGACAACTGCCCAATGTTAGGACTCTCTCACATGCAGATRTGAGAATGGTAGGTGGTAGCAGGAAGAGCTGCATAGAGAATGGAAGAGCTGGGCACAGTGTGCCTTCCTCCATCTCAAAAATGTTTGTGAATAAAAGGTTAAGAAGACTAGAATTGAGAGTCCTGAGAGCTCTGRTGTGTGAGCTGGGTAGAACCAAAGCCTCTTCACCAAATGGTTCCMTGAATATGCATTCTGCAATGGAAAAATCACTCCACCAGAGCATTCCAACAGCCAGTGTTGAAGATTTTGGTTGTATTTCAATGAGATGCGCTGCACCACACACAAGTGCTGTGTTTACTTACACAATGTCTATCAGGTCAGCAGGGGCTGTACATGCCCTGCACCTTGCAAGGCTGACTCTTTACCTACACTGCAGGGTGCAGGGTGTCACCTGGACTAGCTGGGTTACTGAGTCAAGGCAGCACTGAGCTCACGACAGGCACATTTCTCCTGTTCCTTAAGCGAGTTTTGCAGTGCAGTGAGTTCTGTGCTGTCCCAGGATCTAAAATAGCTAGTGCAAAGATTCAGGTGTTACTGAGTCATGCTGCAGCCTACCATGCAGACAGAGCCTCACTTATTTTTGGGTGATGTTCCCAGAACACTGTTGTGAGAGACCTCATCTAGTTCATCTTTAGACCAGGTATATATTTAGGTACTATCAGGAATTTTGTTGTTATTTCAATGTCTAAAGAATTACAGAAGTTCATCAATAAAGTGATTTGGATTTCATAACGAAAAACCTTAGTACCAAAGGAGCTTAAACTTAAACATGTTACTAATAATGAATGTTCTTGGAAGGCAGTGTGTTTAGTTGGGGCAGCAAGCTTAAAAAGCACTGGAGCCAGATGGGCTGATTCATACATCAGCGTGCAGCTTTATCTGCTGAGAAATCAAACCAACAAGTGGAATGTGGAAACACTTTCTAAATCCTGCAGTTGTGAATTTGTGCTTCTGATGTAAGCTTTCATTAGGTTTATGCATTTGATCTTTAACTAGACTCTAAATGCTTTGTTTTGTAATTGTTGAATGTAGAAATTATACAATCTAAAATCAATGTTCCAGCTTTAGAGGCACTGTCCATAGTAGTGGCACAGATGTCCATCCCAGCTAAATCCTTGAAGAACTCATACATCAAGTTTATCTCTGTGGCAGGGGCCAGGAGCTCTGAAGTCCACTCTAGGTCAAGGGCTGATCCAGATCTAAGAATGACGGTGAATTCTCTCCCTGACTACAAATGATCTCTCCTCTGATGATGCCTGAAGCATCCTGAGGTGGAAGGGAGAAGATCAAGCTCAGAAGCATGTGATGTCCTTTGGGTCTCACTAATATGTAAAAGGAGTCCCAATTCATGTGACAGTGGTATTTTTGTTGCATCACATATGTGTGATGATAAGGATACAACTCAGATGGTAGAATACTTTTCAGAGCTGCAAAATGAAGGAATATCTAGATCTATATAAGAGATAAGGTCTGGATTTTGCCAGTGCTAGAAAGAATAGGTTAAAAAAAAAAAAATAAAAAAAAGAAAAGTTAGCAATGAATCCATGGTAGAAGCTGGTAGGATTGAACCACTGATGAAAGCAGAAGATGCTTCATAACATATATCTGAAAACTACTTAAGATTCATGGTGTCTGGTGCCAGGGAGACAGGACACAAACACTGCATCTCTTTGTGTCAGCAAGTCCAGTGTCACTATGGATGCAGGAGACATTAATTCCACGGGGAGAACAGTGCCAACTTTTCTCAAAGGAATCCCTTCAACAGCTCCTCCACATAGGTAGCTAAGAAGTTCAGGGTCCAATGAAAGTTGCTGTGTCCTGGCATTACCTCTGCTTGATTAAATAAGGAGGCAGGGATTTGGGCAGTTATGCTCCTTAAGGCCTGCAGAGAGGCAAGAGAAGAGCCCCAGGTCACTCTGACTAGCACTACTCATTTCTGTAATGCAGCTTGAGAAATGGAGGGGAAACACATGTGACAGAATATAATGAGCATTTATGAGAGAATTCACATGCATGGCTGATGGCCAGAACTCTCACACGTTCCATTAGAAAATAACCAGGAAAAGGAGAGAAGTGAATTTCCWGCATATCATGGCATGTTGCACGAAAGACACTGTGTGCCACAGGAATGGAAAGCTGCCATAAGAATGCTTGAGATTCCTATTCAGATCAGGCACCGACACTTACACTGGAGACAGAGCACCAAATATGATACACATAATCATTACAAGAAAGCAGAATGCAAATAACCCTGAAATAATAGGAAACTCCCGCTTYTCTTTTGCCTAACATTGTTACAGATTCTATTAGGAGAAAAATAGRCCTTTGTGAAACTCTCATTTTTAATGAGTTAGTGCACAGCTAGCAATGTAATGGCCCATCATTTGTAGCAGATTTATTACAAATAGACTTTAGGGGCACCTAAGAGAAGATAACAGATAATAGATGACAGATAATTCAGGAAAGGCTTGTTCTGATGATTTTCCATATTTATCAGTTTAAACATGGAGTACAAAATTGCAGGTGAAGACTACAAATAGGAAGAACTTAATTTGTTAGGATGGATTTGAGAGTTTACAGGGGACTTTACTCTTCCTTACTAGACCACTGTAGGATGTTTTAAAATCTTCATAGGTATCATGACATTTACAACCTCATGAACACAAAAATAGCCAAACAGTTCAATGCCAAGGAGCACTTGAAGCAAAACCAGTCAATCTAGAAGCATTTATGTTTCTATAGTAAATACTGTACAGAGATACTAAAAAAAAAACAGAAAAAGTTTCTCACTGCAGATGCCAATTATTGAGTWGGACTTCTGTGATTTAACTTAAATTGTCCAAAAGCATCCAGTGTAAGCTGTTTTCCTGTGCTCCCTCAATAATCAGTGGGGAGTGACAGGCATCTCCAGGGAAAAAGTCTTTTCATTGTGGGTAACAGGATGAATCACCCTCACATTTCCAACAGCTGTTATCTAGATGATTGTCTTGCCAAATGAAGCTTAGATTAGCTGGAAAAACAGACCAGATTTTGGGCACACCAGCACACCAGTCCTTCTTTTGATCTGGAAACAAAAGAGGGGTTTGTGCTCCCAGCACCTTACCATTTTACTGAATTCTAGCTGGTCAAAGAAAGCATTCTTCCTTACAAATTTTCTTTCCTACATGTTAGAGCACCATAGATAAAACTCCAATCATCAGCTGGACACCAAAGAGTTGGATTTAAATGGGCTCAATCTCATCCTAGGATACAAGAGCAGCATCATGGCATCAGATGAGTTATATGCTTGGAAAGGTTCTTCTTTGTCACTGGGTAAAAAAGAACTCTAGACATCTAGATCAGCTATTGATACACATTTCTGATAATGAGTGCATCTAATTGTCTGGGCAGATGAATCCTACCCAAAAYTGACATGTGGATGCCATTTATTATCCAGTAAGTGCAGTGAACACATCCATCCCAGCTGAACAGCAACCTTCTTGTGCACTCATGTCCCTCTGCCATTGTGCACTTACTGCCTCCTGCTCACAGGTTTTGGTCAGGGAACAGCTGTTTTCCTCAGACAATTAAACTTTCTGGAGAAAATCAAATAAAACCCCTCTCTATGATGCTGCATGAATACTCTTTTATAAGGGAAACRTGGCGTGCCACTAAGACAGACATTTAGGGCAAAGCTGCAGTCGAATGGACCAGCCATTAGGCCATGTCGGGAATGCTGGAACAGACTCGTGAAAGATCCTGCTTAGTCTCTTTCATACAGTGGCTCTTAATAATGAGCATATAATAAATGTACAGTCTGGAGAATTTACTATACAGTATCCAATTGGATTTATATAGTCATAAACTTCTACAGCACTGCTTCTATGATTTAAAACAGTCTCTACTAATTATGAAGCTATGCCTGGACCTGAGATRTAAAAGGCAAATGTTACCAGACTGGTTGTACAGTGACACTGTACAAATGCACATTTGACACAGCAATTTTGAATTGCTTGTTAACAGGGAGACATTGYAAATAACCATATATTTTAGTCTGCTCTTGTGAGAAGCACCAAAACAGAAACCTAGGAAGTTTGTGAGATGGTGTTTTGCTGTGATAGGGTTTAGAGATWAGGAGTCAGGAATGGACAGTTGATGAACCTTCTGCTACTTTCTGACTGGACTGTAGGTGACTGGATATGGTAGCTTATCTGATCCCTTCACAAATCTATGCTTCTGATTTCCTAAAAAGAAAACACTACAGGAAATACTGTAACTTACTGTAGGACAAGCCTCTCGTGACCCAAATGGATATAGGAGGATATTTACTTCACACAAGTTTTCCAGCACAGAGATTTAATTTTGTTGTTACTCAGTATATTAAATAACTATTTCAGAAAGGACTATTTGTCACTAACAAGAATTACCTGGGCATCGTGGGCAGCACAGCTGTGGTACATGCASAGGGGAAGCACAGTGTAGACTTGGGCATCTTATTCTGCTGCACAAAACATTTCCATTCTGCAGGAACATAGTACAGAGTATTTTAATGAAATGGGCTGTCTTGCAAATTTCTTTGGTCTCCATACTACATCCAAACATTTTTTAAAAAATGCCTTTTTGAACATTCTGGTTTCCCTCACACCAAGGTAAGCCCAGATACTTCCACTGCCTTTGAATTCATGCTGTAGGTGAAAAATCCTTATAAACCTTAAAACTGGAGGAAGTGTCTAAAAACGGATTGCAATATTCATTTCTCTTTTTCTTCCCATTTGTCTTTTGAGCAGATTATGCTTAGGAATTGCATTTCCAAAACTAAGATGTGGATAATTAATGGTAGGTCTCTGAGATATCCCCTACTGAGGGTTAGTTCAMGACCACAAGAGACAATAGTGTCTGTAATTGTTCTTGAAAACTGTGGAGTCTTTTGTTTTCATTTTATTGCTTTCCCAGTAGACAAAAAAAAMCCCAGTTGGTTAGTAGCCATTTTTCTAAGAAATACGAGTTAAGTCTTGGGAATAGGGTTCATTATTCATGTAATTAACATAATATTCTATTTGACCACATCTAAGTTTGATTTATAATTAAAACACAGGGAATTTTCATTCTCCGGTGTCTGTAACCAGAAAAGACCATCCATTTCAAATTCCCATTTCCCATCTATAATTCATCCTTCTAATTTACCTCTGAATTACTCATGTTTATAGCAAGAAAGATCTTTCAGTATGAACACTGATATTAAGCTATGACTGTAATTTTAGATGGTGTCAAGACTAAACCCACTTTATTTTCATGTCTTCTGGAGCACTGAAATGTTTTCAGTGGATTTGCAGACTTCCCTAGACAGCAGATGTATAGGCCTTTCTAGTCATCTCTTTCAAAATAATTCATTGACAAATATCTGCAGGCCACAGGCTGGAATCCTACTGTTAGATCACTGCTAGCCACAAACTACAGTTGAGCATCTGCTTTGGAAAGAGACACTAAAAATGATATCACCATCTGTTTCCAATGAGAACTGAAATGAAATATACTGATTTTGTAGAGGAGGAGTAAATTTTAAGTTGTAGGATCTTCACAGAATAGGACTATCCCTGTTCTGCACAGCTCCTTGCCCTGCTGTAGAAGGAAGGCTGGCACTGCCTGCTGACTTGGCTCTGTGTTGCTGACTTGTCTTACTCCATGACCTCTCTCTCTTTCATTTTRAGTCCTGCAGAATCTCCTGAGGTGAATGTTTACTTTCTGTGCATGATCAGCTGTGATAAAATTCTGCAGGCCAACTCTGCTGCTCCACRCTGCCAGCCAGACTCGGCTGTGTGCAGCAGGACAGGACTGATCTAACTGATYTTGTGCCTTTTACTGACCTTACACCTACATTCACAGCAATATTTGGGACAGCAGCCCCACTGACCACAGCAGGACTCAAGGGCAGGTCAGATTCTGTGAATCAGGGCCAAGGTGACACTGCTGCCTCAGAAAGGGACTGGTACCAAAGGGTGTTGATGCACCTCTCTCCCCGAGCTGGGTTACCAGTGCTAAGAGTGGAGAGCAGACATTCAGTCTGAGGTCTGCAGATATGACTATGAACACAAGCAAAAAGCTGCTGTATTTTAGGGAGTAAAATAATGACCTGACAAATTGTGAGTGCTCAAATTTACTTGACAGTAACAGTCAACAGGCTCCACTGTGAGCTAAGGGGAGGAGGGATTGTAAAAGGAGCAGGGAACAGGGTAAGAACACTGAATTATGTTTAGTTTTATTTTGGTTTAAGTGTGTAAATTATAACTTGTAAAAATACAATACTGTATACACACAAAAACAGAAAAGCTTTTTTTTCATGTCAGGCTGAATAATTAGGCCTCTGTTTAGTTAGTTAATTTGTCTCGCCTTTCTCTTAAACATCAGAAGTGTGTATGCTGGGGGGGATGGACRGACAGACTGTTCAGAGACAGAGCAGAGATCTGTCTCCTGCCTGCTGATGTGACTTCTTTTGTGCAGAGATCATGAGGATCACAATGTTTGTGGCCAGCAGAGATATTTTGATCACACTGGCGATGAAGACCCCTGGGGATTCTTTTGCTTTTCTCTGCAGTGTGAGGGAATCAGTTGCTGCTTCAGACTCTGTATAGATCCTTTGCCTACCTGCCAGGGAATCATAGGTCGTTTATACTTAAATCTCTCTTACTTGCTATCTCTGGCACATTTTACTTTTAATTTTTATGCTGTAATATTTGGTTTATGATATGTGCTTGTGCTATGCCATGGCACATTTTCTAATGCCTTAATTTTGTTAAAATTAYAAATTGCTGAGGATTTCCTGAAGGAAACTTCATGAAACTGATGAAGCTTCAGAAGCTTTTATTGTAGATCAGTGCTTTGAGGGCATGATTTTGGCTAGGACAAAGTTCAAATGAGTGGCTGGATCCTGCAGTTGTTATTTGGAATCTTCCTTCCAAACAAGAGTCAAAATCCAGAGATCCCTCAGCATCCTCGCTGCTGAAATAACCCCAGGTCATATTTGATACCCTCATGGTACAGAAAAGGTAAAACAGCAAACAAGGGAGTAGAGTCCAATCCACTTCTGAGCTACATCTATTGGCAACTACCACAAGCAGTTTCCTTCTTTATTAAACCTGCTGCCCTGAACTGTCACCTTGTCTTCCGTGCCCAAATGTGAAGTTAAAAAATAAAACAGACTCTGGTTTTGGGAGGCTCATGGTGTGTGGGTGTGCCTGGRTCCCAGCAGTGCTGCTCTCCAGAGAAGCTGACCAGGCACTTTCCCATCCCTCCAGACTGTCTAACATCTCCCTAAAAATCATCTAGCAATGATTTGTATCCAGATCTCTAGGGTTTCCAGTTAATTTCTTCCCGACCCAAGATACATTCTTCCAGTGATTTAATGAGTATTTTACTCCACACAGACTCTGAGAGAGTTTTCAACTTTGCATATACTTCAACAAAAGTTGAGTGGAAACTCCTTTTTGCTCTAAACAAGGACTTTTCTTTTTCTTCCCACTACATTGTTTTTTTCTCTTACAGCTGCATTCYGCATCTAACCTTGTGGGACTACTGTCTGTGCATCTCTGCACTGAATTGTAGTAGCAGATCCCCTCAGAGGAAATGCTGCACAGGGGCCCAATATTTTACACTTGTATGGAGGGGAAATAGCCAGGAATACTTTATTCTGCATTAAATACAGCAGACAGAACTGAGCATCTGGAGTGTCTCACATGTTAGTGATTAAGATCCCTTATTGTTTATTTTAAAGTACTCTAAGGGACATAAACTGGCCTCATTTTTGTGCSTCCCCCCAGATGTAGATGACATACTGTGGGGATCTCTGACTGCTGTGTTTTTGCATCAGCCATCAACTGATGGGAGACCTTTCACATTTTATCTAATTCTCTGTGCTCCCCATAACCTTCTCTCATGTTTCATCATCTCATTCTTCTTTGACTGCCTTTYACTAACAGTGATGTTCCTTCAGCACTTTAGGGCAGCAGATGCTTTGATGGGAAGATGTTGGCATTGTACATAGATCAAAGTACCAAATTCAGGTTCAGCATAACCCTCCACACTAATGGAACTGAAGGATTACACTTAGGTAGTGGGGCCTGATCTGTCAAGATGTAATGCCCAGCATCCAAAAAGCTTCTGGCYAGTTAAGGAGTTGCTTTGTGTATGCTATGTAAGTGTTATTTGCCAGTATTGGCCTTGTCTGTTAATATTTTCCCTTCACTGRGATCACCTGCCTCTATCTCCTGCAGCATGACCAGGACCCACTAGTGAAAATAGGTTTGGGCTTTGTCAAATCAGAGCTACAACAGAAAGGATTTTAGTCAATGAAGCCAGTAGAGGTTGTAGAATCAGTAAGTGAGCAGTCCTACCTCTGAGCAAAGACAATTAACGCAGTAAACAAGGCCATAGGGCTCTAGATAAGGATGCCATCTTTCTCCTACACGGTACTTCTTATCTTGAAACACACAGTATGTGTCTGAATCTGTAAAACAGTAAAGAATTGAAAGAGCTATGAATGAAATTTTCCAGTCCATGTTTACAAAGTGTATTTAGGTGTGCAGARTTTTCTGTAAACTACTTTTCCTGGAGAATCACACAACAGAAACACCCTTAATGTCACATGCTGTTTTTCCTAACCTCCCAAACCAAAATAAACGAAATGGTCTCCCATTTTTCCAAAATTGCAACTCCTGACATGATGATAAAATGGCTTTCATACAGGTGAGTTTATCCTTTCACCTGTTTAGGTAAGAAAATTGAATTGCCTGATCACTCAGACAGGCTTATAGGAAATAAAACTGGTTCACTGCAAAACCAAAACAATTGGTCTAACTCAGGAAAATCCCAGGTGGTACTGCAGAGAGATATTGAAATAATTTATGCATCAGCTTTCAAAATATTTTTAGATTTTTTTTTCACTGAGCGCTTCTGATCTTGCACTTGCAGATTTGCAGCAATCCACATACCTGTCAGACATTATYGTCCTGTCTCTTCCTGTCACATTATGATTTCACATTGAAATMTTGAATCTATGCAATAAAAGGGTGTTCTTCATGTGCTTTCATGTGCAAATTACTTTCTGTTATCTTAATCACATCCAAATGCAGTATAATTCATTACTCTCAGTATAGATGATATTTCATGGTATCTTAACAAAATATCCATCTTCCACATGATAAACCAAGCAAGGGACATTCTTCACAGTTACTGGGCTAGAAGAAGGTAGCAAGAGCCAGGGACTGTATGTAGAAACAGTGATCTGCTTTCCCTTCACACAGAAGCATGACAAATGAAACACAGGATATGAAAAAGCAGACAATTGGAGTTTGGTAATTTCTCACTGTTCTTTTTTTGAACAACATTCCTGCACATGATTTCCCGTGAGTGAGTTCAGCATGGCAGAAAGCCTTTCTGGAACTATTTTTTTTTTCCCATTTACTTCCTTGGAAGCAGAAGCTGCTGAGACTAAGGTTAAAAGTGTTAATGACTTCTCAAGGGCAAACAGTGTCTTTTGTAAGAAGAAGGCCAATACCCATCCTGTGCAGGTGGGGAGAGCATTACAGAGACCTAGTAACAAGGAGGAAGCAGTCAGTAACTCCTAGACGTATTTGGGTAGCTATTGCTCTTACCATTTCTCAAATGTGTTAACATCCCCGCAGATGACAGGCTTTGGAGAAATGCTCCCTTTATATTGTTGGCATTCTTTTCAATTCTTCTCATCAAATTTTTGACAGTGCTTAGACTCAAAGCACTGTCAAAAATTTTCTCAAAGGATGTATCTAATCCAGCTCATATGAGATTGTTTTTACAACACAACAGAACAGTCTTGGACGAGCTTTACACTAGCTGAAAACTTCAGCACAATAGTCTTACACATGGGACAGATTCCAGATAATCTGTCAGATGTTTACAGAGGTTACTAAATGGAATTAAGCACACTCTTGACTCAGGATATTTGAAATAAAACAGATTCTTCAACTGATGTGTTATGTTCTTTATGATGCACTATAACCTGTACAGCCTTAGGAAAATGTACCCCAAATGTGGGTGTGACCTGATTCTACTAAATACAGGATTAGAAGGAGGAAGAATGTTAGAAGGTTTAGGACATCCTTTTCTRAACCACATCTGATAATGGAAGGAAAATGTCCAATTTAGGTGACTGTGACAGCTTTGTTTGAAGTCTACTTACGTTTTACTTGTTCTAGTTTACCTCCATCTATGAAAAGGAGACAGAGCACACCAAAAAAGATAAAATGAAAATCCTCCAATAKCCACTTTCTTTTCATCTTTATCGTCAAAAGGAAAAGAAAGAGCCTCCAAGTAGAGAATGTTGAGCTGTTGGGAAAAAAAAATTAATTAAAATCTTGTAAGATACCTGATGACTTCTTCCAGCACACAGAAATCCCAAACTAGCAGAACAAAAAAAATGTCTGTATCATGCATCTTCCTTTCATGGAAACAGCTTTGCWTTCAGATCATTTCACTTTTGGAAAAGGGGCCACATGTCCATTCATGAAAGCTGAAAACTGGATATACATTCTAAAGATGTCTTTATTTTATTTCAAAGCAATCTGGCAAGTAAGCAGTCTAAATTCCAAAAAAAGTTCTATTTCCCAAGAAACTAGTTTGGGAGATACTAGTTTGTAGAGCATCACTTTTGGATGCATCTGTGGTATCAGTTGTAACATGTTTGCTCCATCCTCAAGTTAACCTTGTGTGTCCCAGGAGCACTGGCCCTGCTCAGGGTGAGCCACTGGCCCTGCTGCAGCAGTGGGAGTTTTCCTCACCACGTCTAATAGGCTTCCACCACCATTCAGCTCGCCCCTGCGCCCCTCTCCCAACCACTATTGTTCTGGGACTGTGGATAATTAATTTTTCTGCAGTTAACCCTTCTGCTGCCTTGATAGCTGAGAGCAGAATGGGGGAATGACGTGCATCTTCATTCCAATAGATCTTTAATGTCAAAATCTTTGMATGTGGGGAAAAGTTTAATGCATTCTTCTCTGTGTGGTGCAGAGCTGGTATTGTACTTGCTGCTGGTGCCATTCTGTTTAACTTTTTCTGGTTTTTTAAAAGGTGTATTATTTTAGGGAAATAATTAATAATTAACTACCATAGTTTTTTTTAATACAGCCAACTTAAGATTCCACTATTTTGATGCTCCAGTATTTATGAGCATTTGTTATAAAAGTGTTATCTTCCCACAGCGCACTCATCCATAACTTACAATGTTGGAAAGATTTGGGTGTGATTTTAAAGCCTTGATGTGGATTCATTATTAGTTTGACAGAAGTTTAAAAAAAGTCAAAAAGAGGCACTATTGAAAAAATGAACAATCTGTTGTGTAAACTAATTTGGCCTCTTCAGATTTCACGTAAATAACAGAACTGTACAAAAATATRTTTAAACTCACAGATAATCAAGGCAAAAATTAAAATTTATATATGTATATTGAAAATTAAGTGGTGGATAACTTAAAAAAAAACTAAACAGTAAGTTAAGAAGCCCTTAAAATAAAAATCTTCCTATTAAGACTCCTGAGACCTAGCATACTCTAACAAAGGGTATGTGATCTGATTTTATCAGCGGCTTCATTGCCTTTACTGTTCAAGGGTTCTCCATATTCCCAAACCACAACCACAATCTGGTTGTAGACACCTTCCTTAACTAATCAAACSTGTGCCACTACTCTGTGCTCAGTAAGCTCATTCAAAACAATACAAATTGCCTCTGAAAATGTAAAAAAAAAAAAAATCTTTCAAGCACACTCCCTATTCAGTAACAAAACATAACTTTCCATTTATTTTGCAAGTTGAGAATAGTATTTCAATTTCAGAAGAACAGTTTAAGTAATTTTTTCCTTTCAACATATTAAAATCACATAGGACATTTTTGAAGCCAAACATCCTTTTAAAAACCTGTTTAACATTAAAACCTCATAATTTAGTCCCAGGACATTATGCATGCATTGAGAACAACAGTAGCACATCACTAGTCAAGCAGAAATGTGTATGTTTAAATATTTCAGCCTTCTTAGGGATTGCTTAAGCAAACAATAATTATAAATGGCGCACAATTATCCTTTGTGCAGCACTTTATCTGTTAGCTAGGTTGGTTAGTTGGGATAGAAAGGCTCAGAAATCCATCCATTTTAAATGTCAGGTCTTCAAAAGGAAGAACATTTTAAAACTTGGACTGCTTACGCTCAGAAATGYTGCATAGTAATGTGAGATGGAGGAGTTAATAACAGAAACGGGATGGAGACTTTTGATGTCTTTCTTAATTCTCTTTAATTTCTGTATTGTTGTTACTCCAAATATAAACACATACTTTTCACTATTAGCACACTCCCTTTACTTCCCCAAAGGGCAATGTCCTAAAAATATTCCTGAATTTAAATAATCTCAGTTAGAATTAACCTGTTAATTATTGGTGTGTTTTCTGCATTGTAGAAAAAAGGAAAGTGATCTGGGGCTCTGTTTAACGCCTCGCCCTCCAAAGAGCCCGATTTGSTAACTACAAAAGGCAGTGTCCGGCCTCGCCACGTTTTATTAGTGAAAAAAAAAAAACCAACCCGAACCCCAAAAATGGCAGTGCCCAGAGCAGCTGGCAGAGACAGCGAGGCGCGGGGCTGCCCCGACGGCCGCGCTCCCGCTCCATCACCGGCACACGAACCCTCTCTCTCCCCGAGGCTCTGTCCCTGCGGCGCGTCCGCCCGCTGCCGTCGGGGGTGGCTGCAGGCGGGCGGGGCTCCCGCTGAGCGCGGCCGGAGGCTCCCGGCTCTCGCTGCTCTGACAGAACAGCCCCGCCCGGGCCGGGAGGGGAGCTGGGCTCRGGCTGCCCTCCTGCCCGGGGCCCCGCCAGGTGCCGGCGCTGTCCCGAGAGGGCGGCGAGCATCGGCCGGAGCAACGGGACAGACGGAAAGCCCGGCAGGCGTCGGTCCCCGCGCTGGGCTGTTTGCGCTCCGGCAGCGGGACCGCGCCTTCCCCGGGGCCGCTTCGGACAGTAAAGCTCACAAACCTGGGGCAGGGCTGGAGGCCGCTCCGCTCGGAGACCGCCGAGAACAGCGCTCGGGCTGGGGCAGCCGCGCGGCTCCGCGCTCCGCTCCGCCGGGGTACGGGGAGCTCCGGCCAGGCGACTCCGCTGCTCACTCACGTTGCCATAATCTTCTCCCGCGGCTTTTAGATGTCCCGTTCGATTCGGTGGTGAGGGGGCAAGCAGGGACCGACGGGATCCTGCCGCCGCCGCCGCCAGCCCTCGACCCCCGACTGATGGACGGGAGCGGAGAGGGAGGGATCCGCTACGCCCGAGSTGCGGGGCCGCTGCGGGGCGGGCGCTCCGGAAGGTCCCGGGCTGGGGCACCTGCCACCGCCTCCTGCCCCGGCGGGGAGCGCAGCGAGGCCCCGCGGCCGGAGGATGCTCGGCGGCGGGTCCTGCCCCGCAGCCCCGCCGGCAGTGAGCGGCGGGAGGCGGGGAGAGCAGGTCCGCCTCCGCCCCGGCCCCCTCCTCGCCCGCGCCCCGCGCCCGCCGCCCGGCACACGGCGTGACTGACACGGCCGGGGTGGAGCCGCTCCGCCTTGGGGGGCCGCGGAGAGGGGCGACCCCGAACATGGGGCTCGGTTCCGCCGCCCTCCGGGCTGCCCTCCCGCCCGCGGAGCCACCTGCGGGCTGCGGGACGGGCACCCGGGCGGCGGGGCCGTGTTCCGGTGCCTTCAAACGAGCTGCGGGCTGGGTGACCGTGGCCGCAGCTCCCTCCGCGGGAGCAGAGCCCCACGAGCAGCTTTTTTGCAGAGTGGAGTCCACATCGAGACGTCTCTTTAGTGGGCTTCTCCCAGGCGGGGTGCCCCCGGAGCAGACCCGATGAAGTTAGCATCCGCTGGGATCTGCCAGACACCTTCTGCTGATACCCTCTGCTCTGATTTATTGTGTTAGAAGGTTTCAAGGTCACATTGAGATTCTGGTGGAACTAAATTAAACCCATGACTCATTATATGCTTGGTCAAACATTCTTTTTCTGTCTTCTTGTAGCCCCTGTAACTAATAAGAAGAGATCAGTGAACTCTTGACAAMTGATCTGAGAAAAAGGGTGAGGTATGAAAAGACATCATGTGGAGAAACAAATTACRACCTATTTCCCCTAGTTTGGGACCAGGGTGTTTGGGGAGCACTGCTGGGAGGTCATACACCTCTCCRACTTAGTAGATATTTTCAGAAGACTGAAAATTTAACAGAATTTTCATTTCTTCCATCCACCTTAGCTGGACARAACAGTGAAGGTAGAGTCTACGGTGAAACTTTATCCTAGCATGAAGAAAGGGATAGATTACTTCCTGAGGCTTTTGTAGCGTGACTTTATGGGTAACMAAGGCGGTGTGTCAGTCAAATGTAACTTTATGACTCGTAATATTAAATAATGAAAGGAGAAAATTATGGAGCTAAGCATTTTGAAAACACTGCTCCATGCCTACTTCTATGTCACCCTACAACTCAATCTTACTGTGTGCAGGCAGTAATCCATGTTCCTAAGGAAAAATCTTTGCTTAAAGCTCTTAGTCCCCAATGTGATACCAATTGCTGCAGGCTGATAGTTTTGCAAGAGCCACTGTATGAAACAGAGATGGGCAAAGGGAGGAAGAAATAGTAACTCTAAAWCAGAAATTTTATTGTAATTTGCACATGAAAGCAGAGAACCTGCTCTGTGCAAGCTCCAGTCGCACAGAGGGATATCTATGCTCATGGAGCAAAGTTAAAAGTGCTTCTAAACTGTGGGGCTGTAGTAATGCTGTTCCTTTTGGTGTTGTGCTGGGTTAGACAGTGCAGGCTCAGCCTGTGAGATAAATTGCCTATGAATAACACAGACACTCAGATGTATRACTGAACTGACCCCATTGCAAATCTTTGTGAGTAGGAATCCGCAGGTCTTGGTAGAGACAGGCTTAATAGTTTGGGTTTATAGCAGCTACGTGACTTTAGTAAAGGCAACTTTGGGCCTGGGCAGAGCTCAGTTTTACTGCAGAGACATTCTCCAGAACAACCCACCCAACACAGTGACCCACCTRTGTCAGTCTTCTCTAAACAGCATTTATCCCATATATTTCCTTCTCTATGCTGATACAAAGTCCAGTGTGTGAAAAGACGACAGTAATTGTTGCAGTATTCTTTATACCTAGTCAGTGTAGTAGTAATGAATAATGAAATATTTTCTATAGACTGTGTAACCTGAATTCTTTTGCAGACGGATTCTTTGAAAATAAATTCCTTATTTGGCCTGAAGAGTGCTTTGGAAATGTTGCTTTAGATGCCAGATTTCCACCGCATTCTCTAAGACTGTTTCAGAAGATGCTGCTGTCTGATGGTCTCTGGAGATACTAATTCAGGTGCAAGACCTTTGCTGATCATAGAGATATACMAACTAGAGTTATTTTCCCACTCTGGCAGATTTAAGTTGTAGAGAATTGGCTGAAAGAGCCTTTCTCTCAAGTGAGGGCTTTGAAGTCACTGAATCAGCAACTTGGTAGAAACCCATCYTTCCAAGGACAGGCTGCCCTGGTCTGACTCCGAGCCCTGGCCCTGCTGCTCAAGCTGTTCATCAGTTGCTGGGATRTTCCTGAGGGCTTTTGAGCGATGATGCAGTCTGGCATCTTTCTTGGTCACGTACAAYGGTCCCCCTGTTTCTTGTCCTTCATCCTCCCATGGCATGGTGGTGCCAGTAGGGTTATGGTTGCTAGGCCAGAGGATAACGTGGCACATGCTGGACATCGTGTATGAATGGAACGTTCACAGGTGGCCTCTTGGTGTGTGACCCTTGTTGAGCTGGCAGGGTTTGCCAGTGCCCCCTGGATCCTGGTAGTGCTGCACCTGTGCCTGAGCTGTTCTTGTGCCAGCTCCAAGTCTCACTGAGTACAAGGACCAGCCACTCCTCTTTATGTGTCACCACAGCCCTTCATGCTCTGCCTTGTCTCACAGCTAATACAACCCCATGTTAGGGGTCTGTCTTAGCCCTTCAGACCACAGCACTGATGATTTGGCAAACCCCTGCTCCGTGCTCCTGCTCAGCAGTGGGCTGTTACTGCAGCTGGTGAAGTTCAGGGATGCACATGTGTGACACAGAGCTCTGGAGAAGCATCCCATCTGCAGTTGTTACCCTTCATGCTGCCAAGCAGAGCTCACTGCTTGAATGTGCTCTTCATTCTGGTGTCCACACAGAATCGCTCTCGATAGTGAGCCTTAAAGATTGAAGGATGCTTTAAGTTTTTAAAAGCACAGAGATTTATCCATGTAATTCTCATAAGAGAATGGAAATTAAGCAGATAATAATGTGACACCGACAGCAGAAGTCCATCTCCCTGTGCTGTGCCTCACAGTGACTGAGCAGCATGTAGGTATCCTGTTATTATTTTTCAGTTCTTGTGAGGGGAAAAAAAAACAGGATAGAAGATTCATGCCAATGCTAACATGTTTACACACCGTGTGGAGTTTTCTTAATTGGAACAGACATGGAGCTCCGAGAGATATTAGATACACAACACAACTTCCCTGTCTATTTTTTTTCCTTCTGTTTATATGTGGTCAAATTTTCACTCTAAAAATGTATGAAAGGAAGTTCTTAGTGTAATGAATTCCTTTTGGTTTTGCATTCCTATAAATTCAGTGAAGTCCTTTGGAAAATGTCTCTTAAGGAGCTAAAAATGATTCCCAGGATTTTATAAAAATCTCTAAATTACTTTTTGTGGTTTGGATCAGCCCCCCCAGTTATCATACTGGGAATACAATCTGGATGTTCAGTCTTCACATATAATGTTCAACAAAAAGGGCTTCAGATGTGCATGATTTTGTGATTATGGCATAGGATGGTCATGAGCATTCTCCACCCTCCTGTTCATTCTGTAGCACTGACTTCATCCATGCTGGCTAATCAGTCCTCTAGCACTAGAAACTGATTTATTTGCCAGTGAGACAGATGGATGCAGTGAACCTGAGATTTCAATTCAGTTTACTAAACAACAACAGCATTACATAAAATGTAGAATTATAACCAAATTCCTCATTACCTTGTTGTCKATATATTCAGATGGGACTGAAGAGTGGCTGAAAATCTTTCATTGTACTGTCAAAAAATTCAAATAAGAGATATGTCTTTAAATTGCATTTCCAAATACACAGGTAAGAAAGAATTGCAAGACCTGCCAACAGCAATGAAAATGCAGGAGAAGGGAACCACACAAATTTCCATTYCATCCTAGAGTAAATGACACTTTGCTAGGTGGGGTGTTGAGAATCCCAGTGTGTAGGTGTGCAATAAATATATGCACTCAGAGGTGAGGCCCTCCTGAATTTTGCATTTGCACAAAGTGCTCATCTGCAGATGTTTCTCATCTAGTCTAATCCAATCCAATTAATCTCAGTTACTTAGGAGATACCAATTACCACCATGATGTGTGTGCAGTTGTAATTATGAACCTATAATTCTCTTTCATATCTGTAATGTCAAACACTACAAGACAATTCATAGGAATATTCTAAATTTTTTTTATATTAATGAGCTACATGAATAGCAAGTTCAGCTCTTCAGTCCAAAGTTTCGTCTATCCTGCATGGGCAGTGTTTTGTGGGCAGGAAACAAAATTAATGCTTCCAGCGCAATTTAAATCCATTTAACATTAAATAGCATCTCATTGACTGAAAAGCAGCATCAAAGAATCTGTATAAGTGACTATTTCTGAGTTCTTGGATCCCTTCACCTTCATTGTTTTTTCACTACCACACATTCTTGAAAACAGCAGAAGGTGGTATAGTTCACTTAAAAACAACAGACATTCTTTCTTGCCATTGCAATTGTTTACTAGAATCACACTTGGTAAAATATTTCAAGAGTTTAAAAGAATCCCAGTGATTTGCYCTTACTCCTGCTATGCACGAGAAAAGCAGGAACAAATCTTACAGATTGATARTACCATGATAAAGATGCAATTGCTGAGGCATTTCTTTACAGCTGGCATCCACCAGATAAACCCAGTCAATCCTGTCTCCCAAGGCATGACAGAAGRAGTCAAGGCAGGCTGAATGAGGCTCCAATTGCAATTCAAATATACTTTAATAAACCGTGATTAGTGCTGCTAATCTCGCCTTGGTAAGCCAAAGACAATAACAGCAACGTTACCGAACACCTCGGGTATTATGTAATTCTTTTGCTTAGAAACTTGCTGGTGTGAGAGTGCTTTTGAAACCCATTAGTAAAACTGAACTTGCCAAATGAGCCTTCTCTAGGGAGAACAAAGTCAAATATGTGCCAGCATGGAGCCAGAGGCTGCCAGGGGCTGAGGACTCRCAAATCCCATTGCTACCAGTGAGAGCTGAGGACACAGAGTCCTCCGTGTAACTGAGCTCAGTTGTACAATGAATTAATAGCTGTGGAGCTGTCTTTCCCACTGATAACAATATTGTGTACTTATAACAGAGCYTAATGCACTGACTTGCACTAAACTGTGACAGCAGCCTGCTTGATTCTGACTGCAGGTTTGGGAAAATCCARAYTGRYCTCTGCCTYRGTGTCTGACTGACCATGAGRCAACTCAKCAGCATTGAGTTAGGCCAGAGGGGGACCACACGCCTTTCTCTTACTAGTTCATAAAGCCAGTCTTGAATTTTGCCTCACCAGAATCTGGTGATCCTTTCACATGAACWAAATTGTAGAGAGTTGGACAAAATAGCAGAGCTGTGTAAAAAATTCACAATGAATTTTCAACAGTGGAAATGTCCAAAAGCATAATGGTGAAATTAAAAATGGCTCTTTGAGAATAACCAGCTACAGAAAAACGTTTAAAGTGAGGAAAGGGGGAATTTCACTTCATCATTAAAAACATCAGTATAAAATACATGGAGAAAAACAAACAGTGAAGACACTGTTGCTAGTGGGCTGGCTTTTAAAGTATTAATGGAACGTCACAGAACAAGAGTTTCTTTTATTCTTTTTTATCCCAGCTCCCTGCTTTCAAGGTTCTTGTGTGAACATGCAGCAGTTTGCAAGGCTGTGAAATTATCAGACCTGGACCAGTGCCAGTACAAACCAATTTATTGGAGTCCAGCAATTAACTAAAACCTAGAAAGCTTGATTAATTGTGGCACTGCTCAGCAGGGAACATTGAGAAAAAAAAATTAGACTTAACTCCATGCAGTGTCTCTGTTCCATATACCAATTTACACTATATGTAAAGAAAAGCTTCTTCTCTGTAAATACCCTTACTATATTATTTTGCATCATGCAGAAAGAATAATTACAATGCCATGTGAGAAAATGCTAGTTGATGGCTATCTGGATAATAATTTCTTAATAGCTGTTACTCTGTTTCAATTCTTTTGCTACTGAATTAATATCTCATTGTAACCCCAACAAGAGAATATATGATTTTAAAATATTGTTTCATTAAGCTTCTCTCTAGAGGGACATACTGAGAATTCAGCACTGCTCTGTCTCCTTTGACTTCCTCAAATCTTGTTATGTGCAAGAAATATGAGGGTTTGGTAATTGTTCAGAATTATTTAGGATAGAAAAGCAGCAAACAAATAGTTGAGCTGAGAATCAATTTAGCAGGGCAGAATGTTGACTGAAATGAAATCCTGTAGCCTGAGGAGACAGAAATGAGAAGCAATTACAAAGTGTAATTTAGTTGATTTTATTATGATAGTATTAAAAARTAGTGTCCACATTGATTGTTTTATTGTAAGGCTTATCAGAAAACTATGCATAAGCTAGAATTTAAAAATTCCTTGATGCCTTGGTGGCACATCAGTCACCTTTAGTATAGATTACTGAGAAGAAAGTAAACATTCCAGCTCAGTGTAATGTACTGCTACAGCATATTATAATGGGTAGTACAAAACACTGGATCTGATTCATCTTAGTTCCTCTTACATCAAAGTAATTCAGTGGTTAGTACTGGAAAAAAAGCTGTCTAAAGATAAAAAAAGAGCGGTAATAGAATTGTTGCCCCTGCCCAGTGACAAGGAAAAGAAAGATACATTAAAATATTTTTACCTTTTCAACATCATTTTGTATCCTAATCTGCATCCAACCGCGACACTGTCACATTCTCAGATTTAAAGAGTGCAATCTGCAGACAGGGCTAAATCACATTAGGCAGCGGTGATAATAGAGCCCGGGCATGCAGAACATCCAGGCAAGCATCTAGTTGGGGCTGTGGGGTGATTTGGGACATTCAATGAGGTAGGAAGGGCTGTCTCCTCCAATTTCACTGTATTTATTGGGGATTTAATGTATTTTTTTTTAAGATATTTGCAGTGGAAATCAGTTTGTCGGAGGTCATCTAATTGAATCTACAGCCCTGGCAACCCTTCACAAAGGCTGCCAGGAATGACCGAGTTGCTAATGCTTAACTGTGAATACCCAGCAGGGGTCCTCCACAGGCCTGAATACAGTCAATTATGTTATTTTTCTAAATATTAGTGACTCAGCTGTCTCTGCTTGTGAAGAGTTGCCAGGGTCACAGATACAATCAGACAGATCCTCCCCCCTTCACTTCTAAGAGATGGGGAGAATCTTTTAAATATTGCACAAAATAACCCTGAAGTGAAGGGTTCTCCCAGGCTGCTCTGCTTCTCCAGGGAATTTGTATAGAGTCTTCTTGGTTTGAGGGGTGCCAGGGGCCAGGCAGGCACTGTGTAAGTGTTTGGGGGGAGCACTGCTGTGTGTGAGCAACCTCCCAGGTCTGTGACATAAATACACATTTCACAGTTCAGCTCAACAGGCACTAGGGCTGAGACGTGACAAAAGACAGAGGTGCCAGTGGCTTGTCTCACCCCTTTAACACTCTTTTGTTCTTTCTGTCTCCTCTCCCTCCCACCTCTCATCGTGCTCCAAATATCTCTATGAAAGGAATGTTCCTAAGTAATGTAACAATTCAGTTTTCCATTTTCCTCTGTAGACTCGTCAGTGGGAACACAAGAGCAGTGGCAAAGGAGAGAATTCATGGTCTGGAGGGCTCTTCCCTGAGACTTCCAAATGCCTCAGCAGCTGCAATTCTTTGCCCTCTATGCAGAGCTCTGCAAGTATTTTAGGTTTCTTAYTGTAACTTCCTTAGTTTTTGCAAAAAAAAAAGCTCTTTTCCAAAGCACAGCCTTCTCCAGAAACAGCATCCCTATCCCTGTGGTCCATAGCCCAGCTCTTCTTMTCTGATCAACAATTTTTGGCAGAAGGGAAAATCCCTCTAGAGCATTTGGGTGCCTGTGCATCGTTTTGGCCCAAGTTTGGAGTTGGCAGTTTCCTAATTTACTGCTGTTAAATTTTATCCAACTATAGGAATATTATGTGGATGTGGCAAATTTCCAGCTATTCTGAATCCATTGCAAATACTTTGCCAGCATGTGTCCAAGTATAATCCAATTTTGATGTTTTTAATGCCAATACAATTTCCCTGTAAATCCCTTCAGGCCTGGCATCTGAACTGCAGTGAGCAGGGGTCCAGCTGCTTGGAGCCCAAGTTCCAGGAGGTAAGACCTTTATTCTTTCGGGTCCCTGTCTGTTCTAGAGGTGGAAAGCCCAGACTGGCTCTCTAGTCACCACTGATGTTGCATCTCTAACTTGTTGAACATACATGATTTCATGTGTAAGTGAGGATCTAGGTATTTCCTTGGAATGAGCAGAGTCTGGAATCATGAGGTGTCTTTTGCTATTTGACATCAGTTCACTTCAAATTGGGGTCCTGGTGTTCCAGCTGTGTTATAAATACAGTAGCTAGATAAAACTGCACTGACAGCAGAGCTGAAGTTTCGAATGCAGAGAATGCAGTAGTGCAGAGAACTTGACTTTGGAGAACTGGACATTGTGAAAAGGGTGCCTTTGTAGCTTGTTCTTGCTATAAAAACAGGGAGGAAACCAAGCCACCTCTGTTATAGAGTTTCCCCTGGCTGGAGCTCCCCTAGGGAGAGARAAAATAACCCAGCAAGAGAGAGGAGGTTCGCTGTGTTTAGACAGCCTGTCCTGATCTTCATGTGCCTCTCAGGAGGAGTGCCCTGCGAAGGTTTTGATGTCTGGTTAACTACAGAGGCCATTGTCTCTCTCCTGGAGGAGGATATGGTTTGGGCAGCRGCCGTGGCACTGAAGAACAGTGGAACTGAAGATGTTTTCCTCRATGATTTTATTTTTAATTCATTGCCTTATCCCCAGATTGTTTTCATGATACAYAGTGTTAAATACTGTCCTCAGGCAGTAATGAGAACTCCATAGTGGAAAACTGGAATCTGGATATTATTAATGGTACAAAGTCATGTGTGACCTATTTTGGTCACAGAAATTATCAGGTCAACAGCATCCTGTCTTGTGCTCCAGCTCATCCAAATATTCATCAGTGAGGTAAATTGTGATGTCCATTGTTTCAAGAGCTGACAAATATACATCAAAAAGAGAAGTGAATATATTTCTAACTTCTGTTTGAGCAAATGCACATTTTCTTTTCTTCTATTGACACTGTCATCCATAACTGTTAACAAGACTTCCTGGTTTTCTGTTCGTTATTTAGTAACATTCAATAACTTAAACTCTTGGCAGAATTGTATCAATWACAAAAGTGACTTATCAGTGACTTTCAGGCTTTTTCTTCTGCTTACTTTTAATTTAACAGGCCACCTTCCAAACTCACACTAGGCTAACTATATTACAAAGCATGGATTAACACAGAAAAGTGTTCTAAAGCAGACCTGTTGGAGTTGTCTTTAATATTAAAAGCAGAGTRTTTGTTTTCTTTAATATGGAGGGCAGCACCAATAAAAACACCAGGGAAAGGCCAGTATTACTAGATCACATGTCTGCTTTTATCTCATAGCAGAGTTATAGCAGAATGATTTTTGCTTGGAGACTTGAAACCTGGACTGCATCCTTTCATGCTGAAATCATATCTCCTGCAAGGATTATTGGAGGATATAATGTTTCCTTCAGCTTCTTATTTTCTCCACTCCTGAACTTGGACTCCTGACCTCAACTTTTCTCTGGTTATGACCAAGCCTTGGCCTTCAAYTGAATAGTGAGCTTTTTACAATCAGATCAGCTCTCGCTCTTGTAATTTCAGACTCATTTTGTGACATTGATATTGTAGATCTTAATTAAAAGCCGAACATTTTATATCTTGGGTAATGACCATACAGGAACTGCCRGGTTTTGCTCCCATGTGTGTAACCATCCAAAACACTCAATAAGTGTGACTGGAGTCAGGGGAGTTGTGCRCATTTTGCATGGGGGCCCTTGCTCTTCTTTGTGTCCCTTTTGCAGCACAGCTCTGCACCTGTGCTCTGCTCTGGGRGTCACAAAGACTGCTCCGTGAATGGCAGGTAATTCAGGGTTCATGGTAGCTGAGTTTGGACCCTCTCATTAATTGAACAGCTAATCAGGCAGAAATCTGTGTGGCTCTGCAGTTAATTACAGGGCAGGGTTAGATACTAAAAATATCTATTTCTTGGCTATGCCGCTGTTGCCTGCTAGAACCAATGGAGGCTAATTGCACTGGATTATCTGCACAGATAAGGTTAGATAGACAATTCAGCAGAGTACAGAATCTGGGAAGCCTTCTGTTCATGGGGCTCATGATTTTTTAAAATTGCTCTTTATTAATTGGATATGGTGTGCCTTGTGCTTTCTCTCACTGAAGAGAAGTCAGGGAGATTGGATTTTGATTGTGGACCTACACAATCAGCTTAGGTGTACAGCTATTCATCTTGTGGCCCACAAATTTGAATGTCTTAAAATGTTTGAGACACCTAAAAAGGCACTGGAATATGGTCTTCAAATCACACACCACTGAGCTTGGTACAGTCCTTTGTTATTGCTGTAACAACTACTTCATGGACATTTCTTATTTGTGTGAGTGTGAAAATAAGGATAACCAGGTACCTCTGCTATACTGTCCTGTAAAAACTTGTCCTTTTGTAAATAAGCCACAGCCTTACTGGATTTAAATTACTTTCTGGTGAGAGTGGGACTTTCAGAGTATTTTCAGAAACACAGATTGAGAGAAAGTTATTGAGCAGAGTCTTTCAAGCTATTAAACTGTTTTCCAGAATACAAAATATGCCTGGAGAAATGGGACTGCTAGTGAAGTTTTACCTCTGAATGTAGTAGACTTTATCTTCACTCTGAGTGAAGTCAGTGGCAGAAGTATCTCTGGTATAAAGGGAATAGGAAGTAGTACCTATCAAAGAGCATCATGTTTCAGATTTTTCAATATATGCATTGCTAGAACAGATGAGGACAGTTTAGGAGGTTTTCATAGACATAAATTAAGTATGTGGAAAAAAACAACRGGCAAAAAGGGATGTGTTTTGCAAAGCTGTTTATGCCTTTTGATTGACATGCTACTGTAAACCAGTTATTTTAGACTAGCCATCTTCTTAGGCTTAGGAGCTCACAGAAGGAATTACCTTCACTAATACACTTGTTTTATTCATCAGTGTATCAGTGGCAGTGAAAGTACAATAAATGGGCCTGTAATTCACTGCATTGTGAAGAATGAACTTATTAAACAAACCTAATATAGAATGTAAAACACTTCAAGCACTAAAAGGAGGCATTAACCATTGCTAATTAAAATTGAACTTGCAGATATGGCAGTGTTTTTAGTAGAAATGTAGGAAACACTGTCCCTTAGTGGTGGTGAGGAAGTATTGCTTAGGAAATAGCTGCACAACTACTTGTTCCTCTTGCTATGTACACTGTGGTGAATGTCTGTTGCTGGCAATTAATTGCAGCACAGGATGTGCAGAGCCTTGGGTTATGTCCTGACATTGTGCATTAACTAATGGAGTCTGGAAAATGAAGGCCAGCACTACTCAGAGGTTGTTTATTTTCAGAACAGGCTGAAAAGTACAGAACTTGATCCTGACATAATTTGTACCCCAGTGAGTGCCTCACTTTTCCACCAGTGGTGCTGAACTCAGTGTGACACCCTCATGCTGTAAGAAAATAACACCTTYGCTTCCTAGTGCAGCTGAAAAAAAGCTGGTGTGCATTTGGGCAGGTGTGCCACAGGCAGACAAAACCATGTAATTACTGCTCCTGGCACCCAGGCTTCCTCACTGCCTGTGGGAAAAGGCATTCCTGGGCTTCAGGCATCTGGTCTGGAGAAACTTGCTCCTTTTTCCTTGTGCAGCCATGGTCTGTGGAAAGTCTGAGGATTCAGTCTCCAGGGCTGTGTAGTTTACCCGCAAGAAACTCATTATCAATTAAAAGTGAGGACTTGTCATTTTCKGTATTTATCTGTTTAGCCTAACAGATGTAATTACCTTGTGAGGATGGTAAGATTATTTACACATGTATTTTCATGGCTTCTTCTAGATCTTCTAAAAATCTTTCTRCCAATACCCTGTTTTTCTCAGCAGTATTTTTTTTTTGTCTCAGCCCTGGTACGTGATAACTGATTGTCAACAATAGGAGCAAAAGGGCATTTGGTGGGAGTGCTGCTCAARTCTGGCAATGTCGTGTGCCTTTTTTGTACCTGCTCCTGGAGAGTYCCAAGGCCTGACACTTCTCCATTATTCTGGCACAGCACACAGCAACAGTGTAAGCCAAGGACCTGGGAGGCTTGCTGACGATTGTCTGGGTTGTATCTGCTTAGACAGTAGGCTTTTGGGGGATTTGTCTCTTAAATCCTGGATATACAGGATTCCGTCTGTTGGGATAYATTTGGTGAAGCTGGGCTGGCTCCTAAGAATTTTTCCGGTATAGAGATAGGTCACCATGTGAGCAGGAACAGGCTCAGAATGTGTAACTGTAAAAACCATGATTAATTTTCCTCTGCAGCTCTCTAAAGACAGAAAGGAAAGAAATGAATCCTGTGAGCAGTGATCTGCTACCTCACCATTGCTTTTAGCCTCATTTCCTACACTACCAGCTTTCTTCAGTCACAGTGGCATGTTCAGAGTGAAACTTGCACATTGAGCTTTTGATTGCCTTCAGCTGAAAACTTGTCCCAAATCCTCCACTGAGGCATTTTAGGAAAAGAGCCCAACTTATCCAAACAATCGCATGGATGCTTTGTCTGCACCTTTCTGTTTCTCCTCCTAAGTGCATCCTTAGGATAGGATGCACTTAGGAGAGAGTTTAGAGAGAGTTTTCCTTAGGAAATATTTGTGGGGAAATATTCCAAACTTTAGAGAGAGTTTTCCTTAGGAAATATTTGTGGGGATCTTCTCTGGAAATTCCTGAGTTACTAACCATTAACTTACTYTGCTAAATTAACAAGCAGATGTTTGGCTGCAGCAATGGCCAAAGTTAAAAACGTRGTAGTGAATAAAAGCACCATTTTTCAATAAGAATATCAGTAGCATGACATAAAAATTGCCAAGTTTTGAGAAGAAACAGTCTTCATCATTTTTCTCTTGTAATTATTTGAAATGCAGCAGAATGGATTTTTATCTCAAAATTTGTGGGTTTTAAGACCATTCATTTCCTTTGGGAATTCATCTGTGTTTTATTAACAGTACATTGTTTTTTCATATTGTAGCATTTATCAGTTGAAATATGTATTTTTATAGACACYGAGAATAGTACTGATAATAATATTAGTATATAATAGTTACCAGGTTCTAGAAGAAAAACTCAAACAAAACCAGGAACATAGAAAAGGATGTAACAAAGGTAACCCAGACATGATCTCAAGAAGTGATCAGATATGGCCAGATCTCTCTTTTGTTCTAACATTCATGTGCTGCATAACCACAGGTAGACTTGTATTCCATAGGTAATACTCTACATGTACCCTCACACCGAGGCAGGGATGGGCTCTGGGACTGRTTGCTGGGTGGTTTCACTTCTCTCCCAGGTACAGTAACCAAGCACAGKGGGGAGTAGCACAGCTGGTGCTTTTTTAATGGACAGTGTTGTTGGATATGCGTGTTTTGGTAGCTCTCTGAGGTCTTTGGGTATCTCTGTAATTTAACTGGGGAAATTTTTCAGGGCTGAACTGTCAAATCTCCAGTGCTGCCTGTTAGTCAGACTCCTGCTCTCAGCTTGTACTCTGGGCAAAGAGGTTTGCCTAGAGAAAGGTCACAGCAGGACTGTAGCATAAATCACACTGAGATGGGGTGTGTGCATGTGTGAAAGAGGAGAGGGAAGAGAGGAAGCTGAACCTGCCTGCACATTTGATKGAAAACACTTCCAAGGGTACTTCAYGGGCCTAWGACAGCTCTCTGGTTGGTGCACATTTGTTTTCCCAGTTCCCAGATRAGCCTGCTTTGCTGGGAGGTCTCAGAGCACACACAACATGCCCATGAGATGCTGGCTGATACACTGGGTGCTTGTTCTCTTCCTATGTATTTTGTAGGATTCCCTGATGTATGAAAACCTTTGGTTGTTTCCCATACCTGTCACCTGGCTGGACCAAAAGATGAGAATTTGAAACCAACAAGAGCTCGTGTGAGTTCACAGTATATTGATGAGTGCTGCTCCATAGCTGCTGTGTGGCTCCTCAGGCACAGAACTGAATGGCATCTTCCATTGGGATGTAGCAGAACACTGCTTCTGTGCCCTGATTTGTGTGCAAAGCTATCAGTGGATGGTTCAGGGCAGTCTTTAAGGGAACAGTGTTCTCTAATTACAAACAGRTGTGCTGGGAGTGCTATCTTGTAGGAATAGCAAGGCATATGTGCAGCTAGGACACCTTCATCTTTCTGGTAATTTTAATACTTCCTCTTAGATGATCAGCACATCTCTGTGCTCACAGTGGAAGAATGAAGGTGTTGTAAGCCTTCATTTAAGCACCATCTGTGAGGTGCTTTGAGATCCCTGGGATGGAATAAGGKTAATGATGGATGTGTGTGCTGATATATCATGGAAATCAGCAATGCATATTGGGATTTGAGGAGCAATTTGTAGTAGTCTGTGTTAGATTGTTAATGGCAATTTGCTTTAATTACACCACAGATTTGTTTGCATCAGCTTCATGCACAGCCTTGTTCCTTTTCATGCAGTTCAGGAATCTGACAGGAGATGGTTGACTTCCTAAATTCATACACTTTGGAGAAGAATTTACAAAATTGAAAGTATCAACAGTACTTTATGGTTTCATGAAACTGTTGAATTTTTTTTAATTGCTTTTATTAAACTTCTAGATTACAGGAGATGGGTTAATTTATCTCACCATGTCTTTATGTATATTTAGATGGTTCCCATCTCTGTGAGAACTTGTGTAGCTCCCATGTATTTCAAAACAGAAAAAAGGCCTTTCCTWCTCTGCCTTTCTATCTAGCCACTAAGAGGAATAGCTTGATTGGTTTATAGGGCTTGGATTTGTTGGGYTGGGTAGTAGCATTCTTTCCATGACTGTGTGTGAAAAAATGAAGCTCAGGAGAGAAGTTTTGCATTTGTTTCTGACTGCATTCAGATCTGGGTTATTTCTGTCTCTGTGAGGCAAAGTAAGTTCCACAGCGCAGAAATACTGCCTGGGAAATAAGGAACTCCCACAGTCTWTTCTCACCCCTTGGTCAATGGTGGCACTGCTCCAGCAGGAGCTGGCTATGGAAGATTATGAAGGGCTTTGAATATCAGAAAAGAAGACCAAAGTCTGTACTTAGTAAGAATCTAGGGAGAGCAAAGCACCACACTGCTCTTCTTTGCTAAGCAGACATCTGCTGTATTTTACACTCACTGTGGTTTATTTCAAAGCAAAGAGAATTGCAGTAATTAAGCTKCAAGACACAATTTATGCACCAGTGTGTTCAAGCATGCACTCCTTAGGATGAGGGGCAATCTTCTGGCCAGTCCCACCTGGAAGAGGGCATTTCTGCTGACATGGTTGTCCAGCCATCCACTGGCAGTGTGGAGGACACAGACACCCTAAGGCTGGGAGACAGATGCAGCAGCTGACTAAGCAACTCTGCTGCTGTTGGTATGTGAAGAAACTGTTTAACACAAAACTAAGCCCAGAGATGAATCTGCACAGTGCAGAATGGCAGGTCCTAAACAAATCACCAGACCAAAGAGATATCAGCATCATTGACCATTTCACTGTTCCCACAACACGGAATTTTACAGAGTTTTAATTCCACCATCATGTTGAGAGCAGYTGGCTGCTGGGGACAAGAGAGATCTCTGTAAAGAGTATCCCAGTAATCTCTTGTGAACATGTGCATCATCTAATTTGAGTTACCTCAGCAGCAGTTTAGAAGAGCCTTTTACAACCCATCTACCAYCTGCACCCACATGCCACAAAACAATTACCAGGAGTTTCGGTTGTTATACTTTTGGGCCTGCCCAGGCTAGCCTTAACCTTTCTGGTCTGGGCAATCTCAGCTTTGTAAACATGGTGGCAATGGATCTTACCAAGCTTGCCAGGGGCTGTGGAGACATTTATAGGTTGATGCCACCAAGTACTCATTATTAGTATCGTCCTGTAAGCTGGAATCCATTCAGCTCAGATGTGCCTGTTAAGTGCTTGACTTCGTTTTCCTGATGTCTTTGGACAGGTTGTGGCCGTTTTGGTGCATGTGTTCAGTTCTCTTTCACTGTCTTTTCTCTTCTTGCCTTTTCTGCCACAGGCCATCAGCGCATCCCATTGTGCTGTGTGTCAGGGAGGATGGACTGGAGAGTTCTCTAGAGTAGCTAAGGTTTGCGGAGGGACAGGGTTTCACCACCTCATCTCTACTGTGCCTCTTTGCCAGGCAAGATGATCTGCAAGTCTGATTCAACATGATGGCACATGCTGAATTAAGAAATTAACATTTGCCTTAGTTAGGTGGATGTTCATTTAGTGCCTCTCTCCCTCTGCTCCTCAGCCTGCGGCCAGCAGCACCGGCACCGTTCAGCTCGGAGCCCTCGCTGCTYTTTGGCGTTCTGTGGAAGATGCGACACGTTGATGAGGCACAAATGCCCACATTACCCAAGAGCAGCACAGCTCTGCAGCAGTACGCGGCAGAAGGCTGGTTTAAAACCAGCCACTGATGGTGACTGGGGTSCCTGCAGAACTCCCCGGTGCCGCTSTAGGYTGSGTACRCGGCAGCTCGGGACGGAGCCAGCGGGCAGCGCCAAACTCYGCAAAGCTCCGGGGCCTGGGTAAGCAGGGGCTCAGCCGGCCATCGGCAGTAGTGTCCCCGCACCACGGGATGTCACTACGGAGCCAGCGGACACCTTGCATTTCGCTGCATTTTACAGCCTTTCCTCTGGTGCCGTGACCGTGAGGGCACCGCAGCCTTCAGCGGGCTCTGGGGCCGCCGAGCGCACCGGGGACTGTCGCGCCCGGCCCGTCCCCTGCGGGCACCACAGCCCGCCCAGCACTGGCGTGGAGAAAATTTTTGCSTCCCAAGTTACCTCTGCCTCTCGGGGACACAACCGCATCCCCACCCCGGGGACCAAGGGACAGGGACGCCGCTGCTGCCCGGGGGCTGCGGGCAGCCGGGCCCCGAGAGCGGAGCCCGAGCTGCGGGGGCCGCCCGCATCCAGCCCCGGAGCATCGCGGAAGGAGGAGGGGGGCGAAAGCGGGTTCACTTCCGCCTGGCTGCAGGAACCACAAGCCCCCAGAATATATTAGAATAATAATAATAGAGAGGTT
>NW_026623479.1:340417-394779 GCF_030028575.1 Malurus melanocephalus
CCCCCCCCAGCCCCGTTTTTGTCCCCCTGGAAGGAGGGGCGGAGAGCAGAGCAGCGAGGCTGCCGGCGGGCGGATCGATGTGGAGCCGGTGAGGCAGCGCGGCGGCCCCAGCTCCCCGCCGGCACCGCGGCCGCGGCCGGCAGGACGAGCGCAGCCTCCCCGCGGAGAGGCCAGGGAGAAGGTCTGTGCTTTGCCTTTGTACCTTGCGTGCCCGGCACGGCTGTGTCCYGAGCGGAGGGGCTGGGCGGGCCCCCGGCAGCCACCCCGCCGCGGCAACAAAGCACAGCCGGGGGTCCGTGCGGGGCCGCAGCTTGAGGGGGGCTGGGGAGAGCCCCGAGCTCTTTGTCAGCACCCGGCTCTTTTCGGTAGTTCCCAAATCTGTGCCTTCTAAGCGCCATGAACCCTCTCCTCTGGCGGGGGATCTGGCTAGTTTGAGCTCCAGGAAGAACTGGCTCCATGGAGAAGGCTCGGGCATGTGCCTGCCGGCGTTGGCTGGGCCCGGGTGCTGCAGGGCCGCGATGCCGCGATGCCGGCTGTCGCTCTGGCGGGCACAGGGAGTCTGCAGGGGACGGGAGGGGAGGCCAAGGGCTCTGCTCCTCGTGTGAGCCACCGGCGAGCCGGGCTGCCTGCCCGCTGCACCAAGCTGAGGGCCAGGGATGCACCTTCCCATGCCCGATGCACCTTCAGTGACTTGCCATTCAGATATCTTCAGATGAGTTGCTTTTCACATATTAAACATTTCCAACTTTTGTCTTGTTATTTTTAATCTGGAGGCTCAGCAGKATGGTCTTGAGTGTCTTTACATGAGTCACTTCCAGACTTACAGGAAGACAGTAATTGGAATGGGCTGTCTTTGAGGCCAGTCACAGCCTAAAACTCCTCATCTCGGCCAGTGACAGCCCTTCTGCCTGTCTAGCCATTCCCCGTTTGGGTCTGATGCCCTAGTTTAAGGCATCACCATCAACTGGCTGAGCAGTTTAAGAGATTGGTAATGGTAAATACACTATTAGAAGTGGAGATGAGCACTGTGGACTTGTACTGRAACGAGACAGAGACAGAAGGTTAAATTAGCCACCCTCTCCTTGGGTCAGGTGCAGAGCTCTCCTCTGTCCTGCTATTGTCACTTCAGTGTATCATTCAGGTTTTCTCTCTTGGACGACTCTAGGCATACTCTGTCCAGCAGCAATAGCGAGCACTGAGATCCTGTAAAAACTTTGTTGCAGCAGTCTCTAACACTGAGAGAAGTCCTGGTAGGGATGACTTGATGGCTGCTGGAATACCCTTTTTCCATTCTTTTAAAAGAAGTAACTGCTCTAATGAACTATTGCACCCCCACATATAAGTAGTTTTCTTCACAAAGGTAAAACCTGTGGTCTGTGTATCTTCAAGTCATTCTTATCAGAGTGAGAATTGTCAGGATTATACAAAGATTCAGGTTAGGCTAAGTATGTGTTAACTGAGAAAATTAGTGTATTGACTGCTGTGATCTTTGGTATACTTTYAAAAGGTAAAGAGGCTGATGAGCTCAATGGTCAGCACTATTCCAATAGCTCTGATGTTGAAGGTTACCTCTCAACTAGGAATCATAAATGTGCTGATTCTGTTTGTATTTATCTTCTTATTTTTAAATTTGTGTTTGATGTCTAAGAGAATTGAACACCTTGAGTTCGATGCCTCAAATCTGTATATTGGTAGCTGAGCACTGCACTTTGGAAATCTTGCCAGAAGCCTGCACAATATAATATTACTTTAATGTATAGYAATGTACAAGGAAAGTGATTTGCTTAAGACTAGGGAAAGACTSGAGAAAACACCCTGGCCTCCCACTGCCTTGTGCCTGCACTTCCCCTTCCAATTCCATTCCTCTTGCCCCTTTTTGTCCAGCCAGAAGTATGACAATTAGAGTTGTTTAGGAGCTCCTTGCCCTCCTTTCTGAACCTTTTACAGGAGCTACGGTCACAAGAGGAAAGAGGGAAGAGAAAGCGTGAGTGTTCAGTCTAGAGAGGCATCCAAAAATGAAGGTATGGCATAGAAGGAATGAGAAGCACTGAGCTAATGCAGTCTGAGAGATGTTTCGTGAAAAAAAAACCAAACTGGTCCTTCTGTCGTCTAGCTCACTTCCTTTTCTGAAGTCTGAAGATGTGTTGAAAACAGTTCAAAGTTCATGTTCTGAAGCATGTGAATTAGGCTGTGAGAAAGTGGAGTGACTTGTCTCTGGTCCTGCAGTCACAACCTCACGCAGCATCCAGCTGGGGTGCAAGAGTCTTCTGGTGTGATTAGTTGGAAAGAGTTTTAACAATGGGCTGTAGAATGCAGTTACTCTTTTTGCTCCTGAATCTTCAAAGAAAAGGAAATAATTTTCTTTGATTCTGCTTCCTGTTGAATAACTTCCTTTGAGGTCCCTTCAGCCTGTGATGTGACTTGAATTTGTGGTGGGGACAAGATGCAACTCTGGCTTCTTGGTTGGCTGGAGAGGRAAGCCCTACCTGGTTAGGTGGGTATGTGGATTTGCTGCTGTAACAGGTTGACAGCTGCAATGGCATAGTTAGGTCTAACTCAGCTGTGTATTCTTCATGTATCTTTCATGTAAACTGAGTCTTGTGAAGGTGATAATAACAGTCAGTTACAACTCAACTGTGAGCTTAGGATTTATGCATAAACACAAACATTTGCCTTAGCACAGAGGCAAGTCGGTAGGAGTAAAAGTAGTAAAATATTAACCTTGCATTATATTGTTCATTGGAAAGATGTCAAGGGAGAGGTGCTTTACCTGCTGATGAAGTACAAACGTGAATGGTTGAAGTACAATATAGTGCTGAACAGTATGGTACAGGCAGAGCCATCCCTCTGCCATAGGCAGCAGTGATCCAGWGCATGAATTTTTCTGCATCTGTTGTCTGATGTAGACGTTTAAATTGCCGAGATTTCATCTTGGTCTGTAAAAACTAGGGTAACATGTCCCCCAAAAGCCTTATGAGCAGTTGCAACGTTATTTGAATGCYGTTGTGTGGATTTCTCTTTTAAACTGGGTTTACTCTGCAGAAGCCAGGGAAATCTGAATATTTATCTGCATTAGCAGAATGGTATTAAATACAAAATCCTTGGCTGCCGTGAATATTTATTCTTATCTTAGCTGGCTTCAAACYGCATCTCTGGCCGATTGCCATCCCTGAAGGTTATTTTCACAGAGGTTTTTGAGTGGACGCTCACACACTGATACACCTCCAGATTTCATGTTCCCTGATATTTCTAAACAGATTGTCAGTAGTTGGCAAACAACTACATGAAAACAGACAGTCAGAGAAGAAAGTATGGGTCCAAAAATACCTTTGGGCATCAATAGATATCACTTTAAATCATAAGATCATAACTATTTCAGTATATGTAAATACCCCCAGTCTCTCACAGTGCTCTTTTAAGTGAGTGCCTTGAAATTGTCCTCCTAGTTGAAGCCTTAACTTTTCAGATAGGATAAGATACATTTTGAGATCCTATAGGATTTTTTTCTTTTGAAGACTCCCCAGTAATCTTTCTTTCAGTGCCTCACATTCTAGAAGATTTCACTATGGAACTGGTGGTCTATAGTCACAGGTCTGTTGAGCACTGCAGGGTATGTACAGAATCTCTCTGGACGCAATGAGACCACGGTGGATGAAGTGTCCAGTGAGCGCACTGGAGGAGGTTTCTGAGTGTAGATCTCTCCAGGGTGGGTGCTGGCCCTTGTGGGTATTTTCTAGGCAAYAGTGTGATTACTGGGGCTRTCCTGGGCAGGGCCYGGAGCTGGACTTGATGATCCTTGTGGGTTCCTTTCAGCTCAGGATATTCTGTGGTTCTGTGATTCTATGAACATGTGTCAGCCAAAGCAAAATGATAATTAAACTATAGGAAATAAAACCACCTTTGTAGGTGAAATAATGGATAATATCCTCTCTGAAATACACCATTTAGGTGAAGTTGGGAAATTAGTATTTAATTTTTGCCATCCCTCTCATGTCCTGGACCACTGCTCCTTTCTCTAATGCTGTTAGGTTGTATGGAGTTTGTTAATAAAATCTTTTCCAACAGACTCAAGCAGGTTAATGCAGTTTGATATGCACATGATGGTGTATTAAAAAGTCAGTGAAACACTGATTGAATTTTCAGTAACATTTTCTGTTCTAGTCCTTAATGGCTGATTTATGCAGAGGTTAGCAGAGAGCAGTAATCAAACAACGTCTCTTACATAATAAGACAGAGGATCAGCTGGAAAAACTGACCTGCTGTCTGGCAGTTGGTGTGAATGTTTTATTTTTGTGGTAGCATAAGGACTGCAATATTAGAGTAGGTCTGAAGGTCACTGCTCTGCTGTTCTAGTCTGATATGACTTTTCCTGGGTGGCCCAGGTGACAGTGTAAAGAKCATACCTTCAGCACTTGTTGGCCAGTCCATTCCCCCACATTGTTGCTCATTTTCTTACCTTCATCGATCAGCACACAGGTTAATATGTTTTTCAAAAGTTTATCCTTATAAATTTAAGGATACCTTCAGCAGCAGTGATACTGAATTCTAGAGCAGGGTGCCTAGGGAGGATGCATCATCTTCACTGCTGAAGAATTTGGGGAGTAAGAAAGCAAATATTGCTAAGGACATAAGTGTTCAAGTGGGGGATTCAGGTCTGCACCATCAGTTAAACATTGCTGAGACCTTCTATTTCATACACTGGTGGTCACTCCTGACTGCCTGCAGAACAATCTCTCTTCCTTGCCCACCTCCCAGCTCTTGCCAGCAAAAACATCCCTTTCATCCCAGCTGGGGATGCACGTACAGCACAGGGCTGATCRGGCAGGGCAGGGGCTGCCACACTGCAGCTCTTCTGCTGGGTTCAGTAGTTCACAACGTGTAGGGTGTGGAGCTAAGCAAAGCATGAGAGAGGTTACCATTTYCCTCTTTCAGGATGCTGGGGTAGTTACACAAATACATAAATATATAGGATAGAGCAGTGGGAAAAGATGGGTGTAGAAATACCAGTCACAATTCCTTTGGACTCAATAGGAGTTTATGCCCTGATCTTCAGTTTTGCTCTACACCTAACCTTTAATGTATCTCATCAATCTTCCCATTGCTCAAGGGCCTCATCAAAGTTTGATTAGCTCTTTTAAGGGAAACAGTTTATTGCTGAGTAACAATGAATCAAATCCTTCAGATTAAATTAAAACAGGAAGAGCCCAAAACCAAACAAGGCAGTCAGATTGCTGACCTTTGGAAGAAGCCCTGCAAAGGCTGTTACTGGAGGAACCTTCTCCTCCACTCCTAGATCAGTGGTATTCTTCAGAATACACCTTGGCAGGACAAACTTATCTGAGAAAGGCTGTGAGTACAGGAAGATCCCCATTTAATGCTGAGGTCAGTSTACTATTATCAGCTGATTTGGATTCTGTCCCTGATTCTCCTATTGCTCTGTTGTGAGAGACTGGATTGTTCACTTAACCTCCCTGCACTTTGCAYCTTCCAGATAGAAAACTATTTTTATTTATCCCTTTGAGATCTCTGTGAAAAGGACACTATGCATCATCCTCACTCTTTATAGACAGCTACAGGCAAATCATATGAAAGCTCCCTAAGTGCAGCACATTTTGGCCTGACAGGTCTTTAACGACCATTTCACTGGAACTCCCTAATACCTGCAAGAACTGAAATGGAATATCCTCCTCTCTCATGTTCAGAAAGACACTTCAGACAGGTGTCTGCCCAGGCCATTGTCCAGCACAGAGTGCACTGGGTGAGCACATGTCCACCTGAGGTTTTGTCCGTGTGGGATTTCATTTCTGCCATACCAGCTGCAAATCGTGGCAGCCATGTGACAACTGGGGCAGGAGTCTTTTGCCTGTTTGCTGGGACTTCCCATAGGATCAAAGAAATGGTCCATTTTCATTTTCAGATTAGTGCTTATATTATTAATTAATGAAGAGGGGAGATAAAGAGGTCTGTTGGCTTTGCCCCTCTTTAATGTTTATCAGGGGAAAATTATACCTTGAAGAACTGTTTATTGTAAGATTTTTCCTCTGCTAACAGCTAACGATGTTTACCACTGATACTCCTGYGGTGGCTGGAGTATCTTTGGCTCTGAGCCTGCACAGGAAGAATAAGGGAATAATAAGCTGAAGGGTTGTTTTTTAGGGGATTTTTGCCTGTTGTTTGTTTTCTTCATTATGTGTTCAGTGCTTGTCTCCATGAGAAAACGCTAGGTAACCACAGAACTGAGGAAATTYTAGTATCTTGGGAACTGAGGAATGAAAGATGAGAAATATGATGGAGAGCAGATTTGCAGGCAAGAAACTGTTTATGTTTTTACAGAACATTCAGCACTTGCCTGCAGTGCTTTAGCTGCAGTGTGGTGTTTTTTTCTGTAAGCCACCCCAACAGAATCTGAGAAGAAAAAATTAGATATTAGAGATCATTTAAAAATAATGCTTTAAAATAATACAGAGTCACATCCCAACTCTGGCTATAAATATCCATCACAAAAGCAGTGTAATTTCTTTATGTAGTGTTTTACTGTAATGTTTGTGTTTGTCTTTCTTCCTTCACTCCTTCTCACTCTGTGACCAGTGTGAGAAGTCTTAGCACTGACAGGAGGTGATGACACTTCCCCTCCAGCATGAGTTACCAYCTCTCTTCTGCTCTCCTTCTGAAACCACTTAGGAGACACCTGCAAAGGTGGAAAGTTCTTCCCCCAAAGGTAGAGTCAAGAAATGCTGCTAGATTTGCATTTTCTCTCTTTTAAATGATGCTGAGTATTGAGCACAGGGGCTTTTCAGTGGGCCACGTTCCAGTGGCAAGGTTGTAAATTCTCATTTGGTATAGTTTTTAGAAATTCCATCCCCAGAAGTAGGTGATTGGATGGAAGTTCAATGAAAATTGAAATTCTGGAAGCCAAACAACTTCAGAAAAATAAGCCCTCAGCAGCTCTGCTCAAGGTTGCATATGGAACCAGCTTTTAGTCTCTCACCCTGGTATTTTTTCACATTTAATCTGCCAACTACAAAATCCYCAGCTGCCTTCTGAACACCTCATCCAGGAAAGGACCCTCGTAATTCAGTGGAGTCCATTGWTCTTGTGACCCAAAACATCCTCCAGTTTATTCAAAAGTTTTCCTTAATTCCATAATGTTTCTAGAGAATTGATAATTTTCAAGCAGTTCATAGAGAGGGAAATGTGCTGATCAAGACAGAAATAGTTATTTGCTTTCACTCCCAGGAATGGCTTCTTGATTTTTCCAGTCAAGCTCCAGAACTACTGGTATTTATTCAAGTAAGATGATGAGATGACTTATTTTCAGTTGGCAATTAGTACATTGGCTTTAGGGAATGAAAACTGTTAACATGAGAAACAAGAACAGCAACATCAACAGAAGATTTTYGTCTGTTCCTTGTGCCAGTCTGTGTTGTGTGTAAATGTGTAATTCTCAGCTGCCTTCCCATCAGCCATGTCTGGAATCTGGGGTGTGCCTGTGGTGTGGAGTGACTTGCCTTTGCTAGCTCCTCGTTTCAGAGAACAGCTTGGGAAGCTGAAGGCRTGCTGAGTCTGCCAAGATCCATTCTAGGGAATCCATGGCACTGTCACCACTGGAGCTTTGCACTTTTSACTTGGAATWAGGTTAACCACCTATTGGACACCCYGCAGGTTTTTAATAMCAMTGTTTGCTCCCCWATCATGGGGATCTCAAGGKGGATCCAAGCAGGTGAAGCCATGATTGCAATTTTCTAAAATAAGTGCAGTGATAAGGAAGAGATATCTGTGCACACAATATCTGTGTGGATTGGTTTAACTCCTCTTTAATCCTTTACGTTTGGGAATGAAAATAACACCATCTTTTTTTTTTTCTTTCTGTTTCTTGSATGGGAAAAAAATTGTCTGTGCCCTTCTGTATCTTTCTTGCAGAGTGCTTGTGAGGTCATAGGGAATATCTCAATTAATGTGTTTCCTGTTTTTTCGTAAATGAAGTTCTTCCTGTAGGTTTTTCCAGATTTGATTTGACTGATGCATATGATGAGTGAAATTGAAGCACTCACTTGATGGTTAATAAACAGCCAGGAAAAAAAAATCAGCTTAGCATTCCCTGTCCAAGGGGCACAAAATCTGAACTATAAGAGGACTACAGAGTCATCTTTTCAGAAATCAGAAATTAATTGTYGCTTTATTATTTCAGAAATCTCAGCCAAGAAGACAGATATTTAAACACAAAGGCTTTGTTCATTATTGATGTTAAGATATTGAACACAMATTCTGTGAGACTTTATTTAAAATGGAATTTTCCTGTGTTTCCTAGAAAGGACAAAATATCACATGAAAGTTTGCATTTGATAACCTGAGTCTTGCTCTGAACTTCTCTYTGGAGAGTCCAGTCTTTGGCTGCTTTTTTACTTAGCTCTGAAGCTTAAATTAGGAATGGGGTGAAGTTTTGCCTCTTTTGAGATCAGGATAGTCTTAATTTTAATTAAGGTACGCATGTGTATTTCATAGTCTTTTTAAAGGATTTGAGGCACAGTTTCCAATTTTCTGTTTGGGATTTGTTCTGATTCTCAATGAGAGAGTCAAGTTGGAAATCAATGTATATACCATTTGTGCTTACAAGAAATTAACGGCTGTAATTGTACACAAAATTAGAAGCAGTTTTAGGAAAAAGAAAGTCTAATTTTCTCTAGTAATTTGCCCAAAGTGTTTTAACATATATGAACAAGGACTGTTCGTTTCCTTTTGTTGCATGTGCAAAGTTTGGGTAAGTTGCTTATGGAGTGCAAGTTGTTACAAAGGAGAGATTTCTTTTATTGCTTGACTTGCTTGTGAAATACATTTTACGTAATGAAGCACCGATTACCTAAATTAAAAATCCCAGACAATGCTGTTGTCTCATTTGGTAGGAAGCAGAGACTGTGTGGACAACTGAAAGCTTGCTTAAAGGCAATCTGTGACCTACTCCATACTATTCTTATGCTAATGTGGGAATGGGTATCCTGGGCACCATCTGCTGTCCCTGAGGTCCCGGCCTTGGGCATTCAAAATTGGTTTGCTTTATTAATGCTAGGCCATCCAGAACAGCAGTGGTGCATTTGTTATAGTCTATGAAATCAGAAGTTCCAATTGTAAGCATACAGAGATAACTGTCACTTTTAATAATACACTCAAACATGATAGCCACCACTTTTTCCAACCTCTCAGGCAGAGATGCCATCTTTCAAGCTGGTGTTACCTTCAGTGAATCCAACAAAGGCCTCTCTGGCTTTTCAGGGTGATGGGGGTTTACTTCCTTGGAAGGTCATTTCATTAGGTACTGGATGGATTTATTGGCTGGCTCTGCATTTTGATTTTTGTAAATGCCCCCTAGAGAAACAGAAGAGTATCTTGATATAAATCAAAATTATTAATAGGACATACAATGTGAGTATTTTTAGAGGGGCTAAAGGGTTGGGTTATCAAATATTCACAACTAATCTTCTCAACTAAGTCTAAYTAAACTAGTTGAGATTTAAAGAACACCGTGCATCAGTTTTGCCTGGGCATATTGCCAGGACAAACGGCTACAATCTCAGTTGTAAGTACCTAATAAAGTCTCATCTAATGATGATTCTGTGCTTATTAGCTGTATGATTCTTCYTTTGGTGTGCATGGCTAACTAGAAWACAATTCTTGTGAGTACTTACCTTGTCAAGTGCTCCAGGTACAAGTYAAGATAGTTCAACTGGTAGCCAGCAAGCCACATTCTCCTGCCTTGCTGCTTGGGCCTGTGGTCTCAAAAGAGGCAGAGCACACAAAGCTCAGAAYCTGCACATGTGCTGCTTCATCCCTGTCAGGGGTGCAGGGCAGCTCCTGAGCTGACACCCAGTCCACAGTCTGCTGTTTCCAGGTGAGGGAGGTGAGGCAGGCTAATACCTGCACGAGCCCTGGGAGCGTTGGGGCTGTGCCAGATTCGTCCCCAAACTGCCCACAGTGGGGGCACAGAGGAACTGGAGTTGTTTGGGGTATGGGGAGGCAGGGAGGCCATGGTGAACAATGTGACRGGCTGTGGTCTCAGCTGATGTCAGGCTTTTTGTGGTGTCCCAGTGAAAGGGTGTTTTGTGGCAGAATGAAACATTGTGTCCCCCAAGGCTGTTGGGTGACCCASTGAGAGTGTAATTTTGGGGATTGGGGTCTGACTCTCCTGGTTGCTCCATTTCAACTTGATCTAYAGTTGAAATATAGTTGAAAAGAATTTATTTATGATGACCTCTGTGATGAAAAAAATTAGCCATTTACCTAAGTAAGCAATATAGCCAACAGGGAGAACAACTTTCAGCAGCTGCTTTTGTCCTCTCCCTTGCCTCCAGAGCTTTCTGTTGTTTCTTTCAGTTACGGGTAAAGGAGACAAGCACTCGAGGGCCAGGGAAAATGAGAGTTAATTACACTGTGGAAAGGGATTGTTACACAGTGCTGGTTTTTCCCATTCCTGTCTCAGATGCTTGAGAGTACAGCAGAGCCAGCAGAGGTGTTCTTCAGTACTATGCTGTGCTTATTTTGGAAGTATTGCAAATACAAATCCAGACCTCTTTCCCTTAAATGAAGACAGTGAGGAGAAGGCTCCTTTTTGGTGTCAGCRTTCATGTAAGTTATGCCAAGATCAAGTGAAATTCAGCAGAGGTGGATCTAATATCATGGATATATTTTAGAAAGGACAGTAATATTTTACCAGTGCGTTTTTGCACTCTTCAAAGTTTCTGGGTGAATCTGTATTTCAATAATTTCTGATGTAAAAACTAGAAGTCTTTGAGACATGGATAGAGGAAAAAATATTTGTATCTGGAGGAGTAAGTTAAACATTGGGATATGAAAGGTTGTTCTAGAAATCACTCCAGGTAATAGAATCACAGAATCCATCTTCCTTACTCTGTGAGTTCTTATTTAAGAGACTTAGTGGAGTGCTGGTGTAAAACAGCAGTGAAGAAAGGGGAGATGTGGCATTCTACTGAATAATGAGGGRAAAGCTGACAATGATGTCCCCTTTGGCTGTTCTCAGCTGAAGCACTGAACTTGGGCAGTGATATGAGTACATAAGACATGCTTACAGATAGCTGGTTACTCTTCAGTTTTTCAATGATTGAGGATGATCAAATCAAAGAGAGCCCTTAGTGACCAGAGGAGCATTGTCAGCTTGTTACAGGGGCTGCTGCTCTGCTGTTCTGCCAGATGCACACATGGAAGTTGTTCAGCACATAGGTGTATCTGCTTATGAGTGTGCCCCTATAGACACATGTGCAGACCTAGTGCAAGCACTGAACCAGGTATGAGCAGTTCAAAATCCCTCATCTGTCAGGACAATTTCATCTCACATCAGGGACTAGTATTTGAATCTGTCACATCTCAGCTTAGTGCAATAATCACTGGGTTTGCATGTCCTGATTGGAAAGACTTCCATTTAAATGTGGATGATGATTCTGCTGCATTAAATTAACAGAATAGGTTTGTTTTGAACTCATTGTAGAAGGCACTGAAATTACCGAAACTTCAGAAAGTGCCATGAAGTGAAATAGTTGTCTTCTTATCAGATCTTGTATGTAATATCTTCAGTTCACACAAGCTGGGACTGAAGAGTATCTGCAGGGCATGTGTAAATGCACAGCAGAGAGGACCTAAAGAAATGTTTATCATCTGGGATGCCAATCTCTTGTAGTGGCTGGCCAAAAAAATTCTGCTCTGCTTTTACCTAGCCTGTGCACTCTGATACTTACAGCAGTACATTGTGTGAAACAATAAACCTTTCAAGTTAAGTTCTGGTGTTCCTATTTGGTTCTTCTCTTGACAGATATCATACTGACAGGGTTGATTGAACACTTCTGAAATACAATTTTAGTTTCTTCCCTAGAAATAACATGTGCCACTCCATTGGAAGACAATTGACAGCAACAACTTGGTTTTGATGAGTGAGAGAAGTCAGAAATGGCCAGAAGCAACTATTGTTAGAAATTAAGAGTTGTTGTCTGCACGTCAGTGCAGTGTTCCTAATGTTTTCATTGTTGACTGGATAGGAAAAATAGTCCTGTTAGTGTACTAGTGCTTACATGAGGTGTAGGGATATCTGTCAAAATCCATTGAGGTGCTTTGAAAAGCTGTGAAATAACATTTCTGCAAAGGACACATAAGCTCTTGGAAAGACTGCAGCAGTGCTAGACAACCTTCCAAGCCTTTATCACAGCCTGGAAGTCTCCATCTTTAAGAAGGCCCTGTTTGTACTTGCACACAAACAACAGCAAGGGAAAGTTTGTGTCCAAAGAAGTTAAAAATAAATAGTGAAGAGAGATGTATTCAGAGATGACAGGACTGCAATGAGCAAGTCTTGGTTCTTCTGTGCATGACTCTGGAGTGACAACTTTAGTTAGGGAMAATGTAATTATTTCCTTTTGGAATGCCTAATATTGTTTCCTTCAAGCTGCGTTAAGTTACTGCCACAGTATATTCCATTTGCTCCCTTGTCAGCAGCTACTGGTTGTCTTCTGTTCCCCTTGTTATAGGAAGGACAGTTGGGGAGGCCAGTGGACAGGGATGGCTCTCAGAGACACTGAATGCTGACAGTGGCTCAGCTTTGTTTACAATTATTTTTGTATCTCTGACWTGATCTAAACTGAACAAGGTACTTGGTTCCTAGGTAGATATTTTAAGAGGCTGAGATATCAGTGTTACACAAATATTTTGGAAAACAGACCTTCTTCTCCCTAAACACAGTGATGCTGCTGCTTGGTGCCATGTCCCAGYTGGGAATCAAAGCCTCATGGTTAACCAGGCACTGGCACCAGAGGGTTGGATCTTACTGTTGTGCCCTTTTTCAAACATCACGTTGAGCTAGATATGGTGGCTGGGCACTGGAAGCTGCTAATTATAACAGCACCCCACCTTGCAAAACCAGTGCTTCAACAGAGCACCTGAGCTGAGTGTACCTGGCCATGGTGGGATGGCTGCTGGCTGGAAAACAAGAGCTAGGCCGTGTGCTCCCCATCACCAGTTTCTCCTTCCCTCGAATTCTCATGAGTGCTCACCTTACACCTGCAGATTAAAACACATTGAAACCATAAGAAACACCTTGTGACGTGTTTAATATCCTTGCACTTGTACACAGTCACAGTTCCTTTCTAAGCAGAAAAGGTCCTAGCAGAACACAGGCAAGGAAGAAAGCTGAATAAAAYAGTAACAGCAAAGGAGCTGGGAAGAGCCGGAGTGCTGTTTACCTGCTGCTGGTTCTGTTCATGTCCTGGTGCTGCTGGGACACTGCATGTGCTCAGCAAGAGCTCTTCCYCACTCTGTGAGGATGAGGCAGTTCATTTGCAAGGCCTCATTTAAACTGCTAGATCAAAACGCTTGCAGCTCTGCATATGCTTCCTCAGGAGAAAGGAATGTTTTCTCATTCCTGTCCTACTTCATATTTCACAGCTGCAGTTTGTCTTGTTTTCTCCCTGCCTAAGGCCCAGCAAGTGCTGCAATGCACAAGGGTTTAAAGGATTATTTATTTTAGGGTATTGATGCCTTCTTTGAAAAGCTGTGTGTGTTCAGTTTGTTTTACTAGGGACTCTCATTAGAGCAGTGTGGGGACTTTCAGGGAGGAAAAGGAGGCAGTGAGTGTGCATATCTCTTCTCAAACCAGGTTACATAAACCAGGCCTCTCAGGGTATCATCTCAAAGGTAGGATGAACTGTGATGATCTTTGCTCTTGCATTTATTTTTCTTTCAGTGTGGCTGTACCTCTTCGTTTCTCAACCTTTGCATAACTCCATCACTGATTGCACTGATAGCTGAATATCCTTAAGTTATCCAAAACAGGTGAAAATGATAGGGAAATTAACTTCCATCAACTTCAGTAGGAATATGATTAGTCCATAGCTAYGCCATCTCCAGCCAAAACTGACTCTGGTTATAGTGTTGGAAGGGAAGCATCAATAAAGAGGTGCCAAGTCCTGGTGCCTGGCCTGCGGGCCTCTGCATCATCGTGGTGATGGTACATTGCTGCTCTACTTCTTAGAAAATTTATTGGGGAAGGAGATRGACTTCTATCTTGGAAAAATGACTTGGAAATAGCCATGATGGCCCCTGAAAGCTTTCAGGCTAGTAACATGTTGAATGCTTATTCCAGAGTGAGGTAGCAGCACCCAATCTTGGCATTTGGCCAGGTTACTGCTAAGCAGTGAAGAGGTGTCACTGCCGAAGGATAAGGGAGGAGATGAAAGTGTGACCTTCCTGCCAGTTTGAGATCCTGAGAGTGTGGATGGAGCCTTGCCTCATGCCAAGCCTATATTKGATTATTCACACCAATAAGTCACCTTGCCACCCCCCTTCTTCCAGACAAGAATTCAACAATGGGACGCAAAGAATGTGGCAAGTCTGAAATATGTAAATGTATGTTTAAAACTCCTGTCTCTCTAGAACCATTTGCATTTTTTAGTTCAAGAGGGAGCTTGCAAGTGCATCCATAGTGTGCTGCTGATCAGCCTCTCTGATGCCTGGTAGGCTTTGMTCAGCTTAGGGCTAGTTTGTCCTGCTTTTTCTGGGAATGCTGKAGGACAAGGTTGGTTTAGATGTGCTGATGGATTGGGGTACATACAATTAAAGTTCTGCCCCCTTATCTCCCACCCTCAAAATGAGTAATAAACAAAGCTAAATCTTGCTTTAGACCTTCCCCAGAGATTTGGAAATTTTTGGATCAAGGCCTCACGAACAGCCAGACTTCAGGCCACTTGATGGTCATTGTGTCCCAAACCTGGGGAGATGTGGATTTAGTAGAGCCCTAATGTCTCTCTCGTACAGCCAAAGGTCACAGATATCCTCTAATACCTCAGGCTGCATGAAGTGAGTGTCACAATTCTGATGGTGTAAAAGATTTCCTCTGAAATACATTTTGTGTATGTCTGTAAGTCCAAATGCAACTGTGCCTGTTTATGGAATGTAGGAGTCCCCTTTGTGATAACTGGGAGAGACTGGTTAACATTATCCACAAGGGGAGAAGACAATTCAAATATCTTTTTTACCTGGAAGAAACCAATAGAAGAAAACATGCTTCTAATGAGRATATGCATTGCTAATTATTTCTATGAATCATCAATCTGAAGAGGTTGTTTATTTTTCCTAAAATTCTAGCTCCAAAAGTCAGGTGATTTATGGGAAGATGCTCTGTTTTCATTTAAAATACGGTTTATAATTCTCCTTGCTGAGAAAAAAAAAAAGGCTTGAAGATGCAAAAGGCAAAAACACCATAAGGCAAATAAAACCTTTAATATCTAAACCCATCTTTATTGCTAAGCCAATCTCATTATTTTTTAGGATCTGAGTAATGATTTTTGAATGCCCAGGTTGGCTTTGGAGCCAAGAGWCCTGATTTTCACAAGTGCTAAGTACTTTACTCCAGCTGTCACACCTATAAAATTCACCCATTAAAATCATGCCTGGGGTCCAGTAGTCAGACATCCACAGCTGGGGGTGGAGAGARGAAATGCAGATACCTGGCACATGCAGAGCTGTTCCATACCTGCCCTATAGCGTGGTGAATGTGCACTGTGTTAAACAGCATTGTCGTCTCTTAGGCAGAAACAAGAAATAACAGTAGAGGCTTCTTCACACAGTCTTTTATATGTAAAACATTACTGTAAAAATATTATGAGCTGGTTATGAAATCAGCATAGCTGAGATTTACATCTCAAGAACAAATTAGGTTAAAGGGAGGGGAAGCAGAGGAAAACACACGACAGCAAAGAGAAGCCAGAAAGGGTCTTTCTCTGGGGAATATTCTGATGTAAAACTGAGGAAATTGGGAATTTTGTCTTTGTTTGGGAAAGGGGATGTGTGGATACTGGTGCAAAGTCTTAATTTTGCATATTGAAGTATTATTTTATTACAAATGTTGCTGTTTCGGGGTTTTCCTTAAGGCCTCAGCTCTCGGATTCAGGGGAATCTCTCAGCATCCCTTAAGGAAGTAATTTCCTGTGCTCCCCATCCATGGAAGAGTAAGTGGAAATTTGAGYCAAAGAGGAGCAACCTTTCTCCATCCCCAACCCCAAGACTGCTGTTGGTGTATATTTATTTTCAGTCCTGATTCTTGATTTCAAGTGGCTGGGGTTAGTGATATTCCAGCTTTTACCCCGAGGTCACTGACTGAACCTTGTGCTTTTCCCTGTGGAGTTTACCTCACTGAGCACACTCAAGGCTGGGATGGCAGTGCTACATCTTTGCCACATTTTAATCTAAGGATAGCAGTTCCCTGTAATTACATTTTTTGGTCTTTTTGCAATTAGGTAGGCTTTTCTGAAAGTTCAGGTTCAAGGCCAACAAATGACCAGAGAGAATAGAGGCACTCAAAGCTTTGAATGTTCTGTAAGCTTTGAATGTTCTGTAGTTTTAAAATAACCTAAAACTGTGAAACAGAAGGGGAGAAATTTCTCAACATAAAATTTTGGGAATCTCTATATTTTGTTTCTTTGTATACTTTTTACAGCTAAGTCTGTCATGAAATGTGGATCCATGTTTGAATTTTTGGCAGCAAATTAGTAAGTCGCAATGCTCAGTCCTTGCTTTCAGGTCTTTTGATGGGTAAAAAAGTTACTTGGTTTTTGAGTGAAGACAGTAGRAATGGGTGTGTATACATAGCAGTAAAGAGAATCCTTACAGCGGATACATGCTCTGTGTTCTACCTGCCCATTTTTCCAATTAATATTTATACACCAAACCCAGAAGGCCCTCTGTGAACAGTGCTGAGCCAAAACTAAACTAAGAGTGCTCTGATAAAGTGCCTTTCCTTCCACAGCTGTACTCGAGCTTTTCAGTGAAACAAGCTGATAGTTCCACCTATGTGATCTCCTGTTGTTGGAGACATTCCTGTGTTTGCTGGGGATCTTCCTGARTGTGGAGGGTACCCAAACCCCCTCTCCCTGCGAGTGAAAGAAGAGAGCTGTTCTGTACAATGTAGTGGTAGCTGGCAGATGAAACTCTGTGTCCACAGAAAGCAAAAAGTATTATTTTTTTTCTGCATAAAGGGGCTTATAATGGGTTAATTAACACTGACCCCATTTAAAGGGRTGGCTTATGTGCCTGCTTGAGGGAGAAGTTCGAGTCTCACATGTGTTGGTGGAAATCTCTTTCAGTGTGTTTGCAGCCCGGTGCTGGGCTGGACAGGCAATGAAGCCTGACAAATCARGCAGCTGTTTGCCCCACAATGAGCCAGCTGGTTGGAAATCCAGCCTGTGTCCCCGAGCCGCCTACACATTCAAAACCAGGGCATATTTGCTCCTTTAATTAGTGTTCCCCCTGGTCCTTGGAATATGGGTTTGTGACAGAGGGCTTGTTCACAGAAGATCAAGAAAGRTTTCCTGCTTTGCCAGCCCCTCGGAGGGGTGGGCAGGACAGCTGGGGACTGCTTCCTGCATGGAAGGGTTTCTGTGCAGCTCAGAGGAGGTTTGGCCATGGTACAGGGCTGGAGGGAAACTGCTCCTGCTCCTTGCAAACAGGGGTTGTGTCAAACCAGTGCTGTGCATTTTGCTGGACTGCAGCGTTGTTTAAACTTGAGGGAGGGTTCTGGGACAGATGGAACCTTAAGGACTAACTTTTCTTTGGGTTCATCTCATCAGGTGCATGGAGGAGGCTACAAAATACACCTGCCTTGGTGGTTGYCTGTAGTGTGAGGGTCCAGCTGGTGATCCCAGCAGAGATCCTGCACGGGCGTGCTCTCCACCAGCTCCAGGAGCGAGAGGAGAGCTCCCTGTGAGACCAATGTAGTGCAGCTAYCTGGGCTTCTGTTAAATGACTTACTCAGCTCCATTCTGATGGTTCAGTTGTCTTTTGCCCCTGCTGGTCCAGACTCYTTGCTGGCAAGGTAACACAGTCCTCACACCCTTGCTGATAAGCCCTGGGCACTTTAGARCAAAATGAAGGAATTTACCTGATGCTCCCAATCTCCACAGGGGATATTGCCTCTTGGTGTCCTTTATCAGTGACTTCTTGTGCTGATACAATCAGGGAGTGCTTGTATTGAAGTATTATTAGTAACACTGAGAGCTGTCACATCACTTTGGGTGGATTTGCTCTCTCTCCTCTCTCACTCTGTGTAGAAGAGGCAAGGCAAACCCTGCATTTCCAGGGAAACAAAAGGAATTGCACTTCCATTAAAGCTTCTTTTTGAAATGAACAATGATAAATTAGCAAACCACTGAGTAGGGTTGTTTGTGGTGTGGAAGCAAAGCATTGATCCCCTCCAAGACTGACCATTTTTTTGCTCATTTCAGCAACCTAATTGGGAATGGATTRAACTGTGACTCAGTTTAACCCTTTGTTTGTAGCAATGACATTATGAGAAATCCAAATGTGGAGAAAATGGAAATTGTTGTTTAGTGTCTCAGGAAAGTGTGGCAAATGAACAACAGTTTGCTAATTTTTTATACTTTTATTGCCTGCTTTTAAAGCTCACAGACAAATAGAGAAGGAGGTCTGAAGAACCTCACTAGAAAACCTGATGAGTCCTTCTTTTCTCTATTTCATCTTGAGAAAGAAAGGGGAAATTCAAACCAAAAAGTGTCCCATGAGTAACAACGGAAAGACCTTATTGCATACAACATGCTGGACTATAAGAATTATCTGCCAAGAGGCAATTTCAAGGAAAACCACACAGTGGGATTTGAGGACACAGTAAAATTTTACCAGTGCTAGCAGGTTTGACAGCTCTGAAGTAAAGAGAATGTGGAGGGCAGTCATTTGTGAGGCTTGTAGGCTGCAGCATCTGCTATTTCAGRTCTCCTTTTGTACAGAATCTTTCTGCATAGTGATAAGAAGTGTARCAGTGGGGCAGGACAGAGTTCTTTGTCTGCCCAGAGACTTCAGAGCTTCGTGGAAGTGGCACTGAAATAACCAAGAGCAGATCTCTACCTCTGTGCTGCATTAGCTGTTGAAAGAAATTGTACATGTTGTTTAATTAATTAAGTTTCCAAGCTGTGTAATAGCATGTTTGCTGGAGGRAAACTTTAATGGCACCACAAAGTGTCCTTGAGCAAATTAAAAAGATATTACTTTAAAAGGTAACTGCTCTGAGCCACACAAGGACTTATGGGAAATGCCTGGGATGTCTCAAGCAGAAAGACATGTCTTTGTTTTYAGGAGGATAGTCCATGCTCCTGGGCATCCACAGGGAAAGATTTGCCATTCCCAGGAGAACCTTATCTTGTGGCTTCTGGTGGGGAATTCTCCCCCAGCACTCCAGGGGGGAAAAGGGTGAAGTTCTGAGATCTGACAGCAGTCYTGCCCACAGCCTCAGGGAAACCCATCTATGAGCTGCCTTGTGAACCTGAACCCTGCAAACCCTGAGAGAATTCCCTCTCTCAGGGAATTCTGAGCAAAATACTGCTTTTGTAGCTTTGGAGTGGGCCGTACGTGTTTTGTTGCCATATCGAGTGGTTTTGGGGACAGCAAACTGAGGTGGAGACTATAAAATGGCAGTCATGCATCCCATGTCTCCCTTCTTCCCATCTTTCTATGYTTTATTCTGATTTGATTTTCATTTTCCTTTGTCCAGGTCCTTGTTTTCTGCCAATTGACCTCCTGCAAACCCCCTCTGGTCAGTGGGATGAAGGGAAGTTCTCAGACCTCAGGGTTACTCAGTTCTCAACTCCCCAGGGTTGTGACTTTTCACTCATGGCATCAGGAGAGCTGCCAAGGCAGCCTGGGCCATCAGCTCCTCTGAYACCACAGCAGCACAGGSTGTGGGGCCTGGCTGTGGGTGTTCATTTGGATCTGAATTTGCCTGGGTAGAAAAGCTCTTGGATCAGACCTTCAGTTCCAAACTCCCYGAGGATGAGGCCGTAGGCTGCTCCCAGAGCCAAGGGGGCTTGGACTGAGGCAYTGGGTACTTTGGATCAGCCCAGGGGTGGAGGGTGAAGCTCCAGGAGATGCTGGCAGCGGGTGCTGGAGCAAATTAAAGCTCATTTCTTTCTGGAGGCTGTTGTGCTGTAGCAGAGGTGGGAAAAGCAGGGTGTCTTCACCCTTCAATCAATCCTCTTCCAGCAGAGGGACCTGGTGAAAGGTGAGGTGTATGAACAGGGACAGCACCGAGGGGATGAGGGTTGCCTTGGGCTTGTTACATCACAAAGAAATGCTCACAGAAAACCTGGCTTTTGGTTTCCATTTCCAGCTGTCCCTGTTGGACGCTTCCCTTGGCAAAGTTTTGGATTTCGTACCTTGTCCTCAGTGAGCGCTGGAGGGAGGTTTCCTGCACGAGGCTGTTTTGCTTGGAAGCATCTGGGGTGTGACCCAGGTGTGGGGCCAGCCCTGCCCTGCCCTGCCCCTCGCTGCTGGGGCTGAGTGTGTGCCCTGGTTAGGACATGMATCCCAGGATGTCTGCAGACCGACTTTCGTTCAGTTGCTGTGTTTTGTGTGCTCTGCCAGGTGAATTCCCATTCCTGGTTGTCCTTCAACAGCCTGGTTCTGCCCTCCTGAGGCCTCCTCGCTGATGGAGGGGTCATCACAGGACCTACACCTCCTGGGGAATGCACATTTATTGCTGAAGTGTTTAGGGTTTTAGAAATTACTCTCTGATTCTGCAGCTGGCAAATTCCCCTAACACCAACACCTCTCCCCCTCCTTTCCTGGCTGCTGAATTTTCCTTTGATGAAAGCAAGCAGCACGTGTGCTCAGAGGGCTGGTAAAAGGGAATTTCCTTACTCAAGATGAACTGTTAGGGCATGTGTGGGCTCCTTTAGGAAAGTATGTTTGTAATAAAATTTTTCCTGTGTAGAACAAGACTTTTTGATCTAAAAGTTCAAGCTTCTTTTTGGCTTCCATAATGGCTCCCTGGATTGTTTGAAAATCTTGTCTTGGTTACAAAGTGTGATACAACCCGTGTGCAAGTCCAGAGCACAACTTAGTGGTTGTTTAACTGGAATTCAGGGACTCGGGGGAAGACTGTTAATACACTTGCAATATTTTCACTGTGTGTGGTGATCTCACTGATCAGTTCTGTATGCCTGAGGAGGGCAGGGATGTTTGCAGTTTGTTAGTCCCATGATTTTCACAGGATACAGGAAAACTGGAGGCATTCTCTAGACAGAAGCGCACTGGACAGACATTCAAGATGTAGCACAGTAGACCTGGCARTAGCACACCAGGCACCTTTATGAGGCATGTCAAGCAGCTGTGCTTTAAAAAACCGGAATGAAAATTACTTTTTATTACTGCCCCAAAGGTTTTGGTAGAAAATTATGCATAATTGAAATAAAATACTTTCCTATTCTTTGATAGAGGTGGAAAACAATCAAAACACTAGTTTTATTTTGAAAGAAAGCATTTGTTTTGTATTTGACTTTTTTTCTTACTTTGGGTTTTCTTGAATGCCCCTTTTCACCACCCTCCACATTTTTGAACTCCTAATACAATTGCCTGAATAAAGCTTAGGATCATTTTAGGGATATTTTCTTTTGCATTTCCTTTCCCCATTCTTTGGGAAAAAAAAAAACAAAAAACCAAACAAAACCAAAACCAAAGAAACCCATTCTGTGTAAAATTTTTGAAGTGAAACCAAGGAGAAGAAGTTAGTAATGTAATTTTGTCACTCTGTAACTTTGCCAAAATTAGAAAGGTTTGTAAAGGTACAAAATAAAAAGGGAGGACAATAAAAAGCAAGAATATCAATCTCCTTACTGCTATTTTTTTTGTATCTAGGAACAGAAAAGAAAAGAAGCTTTGGAAAATTTTCATTATAGCCATGTTAAYTTCTCTCTCCTCCCTCCTCCTGCCTCCCCATGTGCTTTTCATATGTTTTGTATTCCGGATGCTTTCAGGGAGGAAGGCTGGAAGACAAGAGCAGGGTGTGAGTTTCGGGAAGCTCTAATGAGAAGCACCTTGGGTGTTTTTATCTCCTGGGATTGCTGTGTGCTCCTGCCYTGGCTCCTCCAGCAGCGCCGAGGGGAAGAGCAGCATCCAGGCTGGTGATGCCGCCGGGAACACTGCGGGGATTTCATCTGAGTGCTGGACCCGACTGACAAACAGTGGTTAACCAGGGCTGAAGAGAGCAGTGCAGGCATGGCTGAGCTGAAGGAGAAACAATGTGAACCTAATTTGACTGGGTTGCTAATTACAAGGCTTATTTTTCAGACTCTGTATCATTACAGGGTGGAGGGGTGTAAAAGTTGGGTGAAGAGTTTCTATAGGAGGAAGAGTGCCTGCTGCTTAGGGCTGTTTGTTCACTGTAGCAAGGAGATGAGGGAAGGGTTCAAGATGCARCTGGATTGCTTGGTGCAAAAGAGATATTCAGCTAAATGTTCAAAYTTTGCAAGAGATCAGTGCAAATGAATTTCTTTTTGTTGTGGTGAGCCAACCACCATTTGGAGTCCCTACTCTCCTCTTGCAAGGTCTTGCTATATTTCATGGTATGATCTACACCTCATACACCCCACACTGTTTTGCATTTCCTTATAATGCACAGATTAGMAAGAAGAGATTTGTCATCTCTGTTGGGACTCTCTTAAGCCTTTACAAATTGCAGCAGGAAAAGCACTAGCAGGAATGGGGGCTCTCTGCTGAGCTTCCTGGCCRGTGTTTTTGAATTTAGTATATTTAAGATGTAAAGTAAATTTACTCCAAATAGGGAGRACAAGAATGGTTGATCTAGGTTCTGTCCATTGCTCATCAATWAGATTTGCCTGACATGTACTAATCTGTGACTGGAACAAGTGAGCAAACTGAACATCTCTTGTGGAACTCTTCTTTAAGAAATGAGCTCTCTGCTCTTTTTATTTGTTTGTTTTTCCTGTTTTGTACCGTGATTTTCCTTGATTTTATTTTATTTTGGAAGTGTGGTAGAACTATACCTTGTGACAAATTCTTAAGGATTTGTAATCTCCACAGGATTGTATCCAACAAAACTATTATTTTTTCTTTTAAAGCAGTTTTAGTTTAATGATCTGCTTGACTGTATCTGTCCAGTTGTTTTTCTGCTGTGTAATTTGGATAGTAACAGTTGCCATCATGTGTGGTTTTGATTCATGAGAGGCTGTTTCGTGTTTGATCCTACTGATTTCAAGAACTCATGTTGCCAGCTTCTTGCACTGAATACTGCAGAAACAAGGTYCAAATAGATTGGCCAAGCAGATTCCTTTGGCCTAGCAACAGTTTGTTTCACCTCCTTAATTGGATGAAAATGGCTTCTGGAATTAGTTCTGCAAGGAAATGCTCATCTTTGCAAATGCAACACTTACTCTCTGTCTTACAATCTGGTTTCAGCAAACATTCCAGTTTTCTGGTTTCAGCAGACTGGGTTTTTGGCGAGGAATATCATTTGCCAGGAAACATAAGCAAGAGRAAGGTGAAAGGAACATGAGTGCAGCCCCAGCGAGGTACGGGTGTGRACGTCTGTGCGCTGTGTTTTGTTCTGGTGTAGGGACTGAAACCAGGCTCTGGGTTCAGTGTTGCTCTCATGATACCAGTTCAGGTTGGGGGTGATTTACTGTGTGGTGCATTAGTAAGCAGGATATGTCAAAATTAGAACCATTTATCTGCCTGCCTTTTCCTTCCCTCAGATGTGACACTTTCAGCAACAGGRCCTTGATCAAAACCAGTTCTGACTTTTGTCCTTCTCTGGTAAGAAGGGCAGAAGAACGGGGCGAATATTTGCTGTTTACAGTCCTTTATCTCTCTTTTTTTTTTTTCTGGGATGGCTTTGTTTTGCAGATTGGAATTTGGAAGGCAGAGTTGAATTACCTGTCCCAGGAACTGGCAGAAGAGTCCCAGGGAGAGYTGACCTTGTGATGGACATGGCTGCAGAAAGCTGTTCTATTGTGACAGAGCTGAGTTGGGTGCATGGCCAGTCTGTGCAGGGTCGGGGGGTGTGAGTGATGAAGGAAAGAGGTAGACTTAGCTAGTCCTTTTGAASAAAACCCCAAAAGCAGGAGCAGACAAAGCAGGGATGCTTTTGCCTCAGAGAGGTGAGGTGTTGTGGTAACTTGTCATCTTCTGTGGTTGAACTGCACGTGACTGCACCATGGAAATCAGCCTTGTCAGGGACTAAGTGTGTGCCTCACTAACTTACAGTATATTCAGACTGACAGGGTTTTCCCAGTTTATTAGGCTCATTTGAAGGGGAAGCTGGATGCATTTTGCTAGCACAGCGTTTTGTACACCTCTGATCTTCAGCCACACTCTTAAACCCTAAATTGTCATTTAATATAGGGCTTACTTTTCCTTTCCCAAGTAAATGCAGTACAGTACCCACCTATCTTGAACTCTGAGGCTGCCTTGTCATTTCCCACAGATGTAAGGGTTGCCTTACAAGGTGCCTTTCCCTTCAGCCCCAACAGCAGCTGCTCACTTCTCCTGACCTCCTGTGCCATAAGCAGCCTCCTGGGTGGACCTGTGAGCCACCCACCCAGTTCCTTATGGATCTGTGAGCCACCCCCCCCCAGTTTCCTGTGGATCTGTGAGCCTCCAGCCCAGCCAGTTCATCGGGAGAGCCAGTGCTGTGAACTGGGGATGAGATCCAACAGAGCTGTGTGTTCAGGTGAGTCCCAGTAGAAGGCAGCCCTGCCCCAACAGCTCCCAGCAAGGGGCAAAGGTGGTCAGCTCCTCAGGAGGGCTGTAGAAAAGCAGCAGAGTGGGTCATATCTGTGCTCTTGAACACTGGTGCTGGACAGAGGGTGAAATGTTCTGGTTTGCTTCTTGCACATAGGGGACAGTGAGATAAATCGCTGCTGCTTTGGAGGGGTGTGAAGGGCAGTGACTGAGACTCCTTTATCTTTACCCATCCAAAGTCTGCATGACAGCAGCAATAATTTGACCCTAAATTCTCTAGTAAAATTCCCAAAGACTGAGGGTGGGTTATTTTGGGCTGCCTACTTGCTCTGTCTGCAGAGGAGGTTATCTGAATAGATCTGTCCAGACATTTCTAGAGTTTCTCTTTCCCTGGCTATGCCATGCACAGAACTCAGCTTGGCTGTTCACAGCTGACTAAATCCTTTTAAGAATGAGTCACTCCTAAATGAGAGGTGACAATGGATATGCAGACAGCGAGAAGTCGAGAGTGAGATAATGAATATTAGAGAAAGGCTAAAATAAATGGGGAATGAGCAGTATAAACTYGCAGATCTTATAAATAGCACTGCACTGAAGGGATGGGATTTATTTGGGTTCTTAGGAAGAACTTAGATTTCCTGACCTGTAAGTTTGCATCTGTGAACTGGTCCTTCCTTCCCAGCTGTTGAAGAGAGACAGGTTGGCACRGGTTAATATTCACCAGGGAGATTCCAGAGCCAGCATCCCCCTCCATATTCATGGACTTTGTGGCATTAGTGCCTGATGAAATGATGCTCTTCCCTGTCAGTCAGCCTTGCTGGCCCGTGGAGCAGAGGAAAACGGATGGGATGMGACTCGTTGTCCCAGGCTCTCAGCGTTCCATAGTGTGGTGAAATCCCCCACTGGCTCATGGCAAAACAGAGCACTCCTGCTGTGTGTTCTGGCCACAGTGGCTGCTTTCGTTCTGGAGGTGACTACCTCAGCAGACAGGAATCACCCTGGAGTTTGTTTTACATGTTGGTTTGGGGTGGACATTGGCACAAGGTCTTTGCCCAAGGCAGAGATTTGCAAAGAGATGAAGGGAGTTAATTGTCCAAATCCCATTAAAAGGCAATATAATTATAAAATCTCATTAAAATGCCATATAATTATATAGCTTTATTTTATTTTAGTTATTTATATTTTGTGCAATGCACAGTGATTTTTGTGAATGCATCTCTGTTASAAGCACTCAGCAAGATGAATGTTCTTCCTGGTGCTGAAAATTAACCATTTACTTTTTCTAATTTAACAGTATAAAAAGAAATGGTTTCACTATTCAAGAAGGATAGTGTCTCAAAACTTCATTTATCTCTATTTACATTAAAAATCTCTGACGTGACTAAAAAGACACATTATTGCTTTTGTCTTAAAATAAACAAGTCAGACATTGAGGCAGCTAGGAATGCTAAAGTAAAATGAAAAAAGGAACTTACGGATGAAATTGTGGCATAGAARTGGAAGATTATGTAGTGGAGTTGTCTTATTGACTTCCTGTGGCTTTCACTCATAATTGAATAAATGTAGTTTTGCAGTACATAGATGGCACAAGCAGAAGGGTGTCTGAATGTTGTCTAGTAGCTATGGGAAAAGCAGTGAAGGAACTGAAAGAATTTTGCCCATTAATAAATAACATGGCTTGTGGGGATTGGGTTTTTTAATTTCTTTTCTGTGGAAATCTGAAGCCAGAAGCAGAGGGTGGTAGGAAGGAAAGAGGTTACTGTGTGTGTAAAAGCCATTGGGACYTCAAATGATAGTTTGGGCTAAAGGTTATTCTGGGGCATTTTTTGAATCTTTGGTGAAATGTTATTTTCAAATTGGTCCCAGACGGGACTTCATAACACTGAAATACCAGCTTTGCAGAACATCTTCCCTTTGGGAGTGATTCATTGTGTCAGCTGGAATTTTCTGTTTAAGTTTGTKTGGTTGTTTTTTCTTTTTTGGTAGTGGTATTTTTACCTCTACTTTCACTGCATTTAGGAAMAGGGGTGCTGCTGGTAAGGAAGGTGCAGGGAGGGAGTACTAAACTGATGAAGTGTTTGTCCCCTTTTCAAAAAACAGTGGTTTGCGGTATGAAGATTTATTAGTTTAGGAAAATATGTGGTATTAAAAGGAGATAGCAGAGGTCAATTTCCTCACATGCTCTGCTCTCACTCACATCAAAGTAAATGGCTTTAATTTTCTTTGCTAATAATGGTATTTTATCTTGGTGAAAATAGAGCTTTGGAGTTACCTAGATCACTGATGTTGGCTTAGGCTAAATTATGATCAGTGTTTGGATTATCTTCAGACAGTAATCTTTCAGTTTGGTGTTTTTCTCAAGTGCATACAGAGTATATGGGGAGGCTGCTGCTGGTTTGGTTTGGTGTGGCTTGTCGGTTTTTTTTTAAGGTGAGTTACAAGTAAAGTTCTGCCATCTGGGTCCCCTCTATTTTCTCTCTCAGCTGCCTCTACCATCCTTCCCAGAGAGCAATGAAAGTTGTCAAATCTCATTTTGCCTCACTTCTGTTGGTACTGCATACATCACCTCTCCGCACTGATGGCTGCATTTCCTCCTCTCTGAAGATCTCTCTGCTGTCCTTCACCTTCTCCCTCGTGTCAGACACAAACTGCTCATCTTCCTTTCCCTGATTCCTACCTGTGCTCTCCCGTGAAGCAGCTTGCAGCCACCCTGCCCAACACCAGGCAGCTCATCCACTCTGGAAGGCAGTGGCAGCTGGGGGGGAGTGAGGAGCCACTTCACTCCCATTATCTCACCTGAACTGGCCATCAAGGCTGTTCAGCACATTGGAGGGTCTTTGACTGCTGACCATTGGACCTTAACCCTCACAGGGGAATTTGTTCCTCCAAGAACCCCAGTAGAACTTTGTTTTCTTCTTTCTTGTCCTACCTCAAAAGTCTGTCTTCCACAGCTGCATTTATTAAAGAGTATTGGTTAGCTTCTTTTGACAGTGGACAGCACTGTTTCCATGTTTGACCCAAATCCTCCTGTCCTTGCTTTATGCATCCTTAGCTGTACCCACATGTTCTTCATGCTCTCTGGGGAAGGTTGCTTGTCCTCATTTGGTCCTCAGTCCTGGCCTCGAAAGGTGGGWCTTGCAGGCTCCACTGCAATGCTGATGGTAAGGTTTATTTTAAAGTTGGCTGATAAAGGCAGTGAACTCTTCAGTTATTAAGGACACTCAGCTAAGTGCTCGTCTCTTCTGTGCAGGAGCATCTCAGCTCTTTTGGGATAGGCACTTGCTGCTGTTGGATCACACTCACATGTTCTGCACTGTTAATTCCCCCTGTTACAATCAATCTCTTTAATGTTAAATATCGACCCATATTTCAGATCACCTCTGTAAAATACTGAGCAAAAGTGAGCCACAAGGTAGATCTTTAATGGTACAAATGGGCAGAAATAGCCTGCATCCCTTCAGAGTGGTTTGACATTGGGACTGGAGGACAGCTCAGGGGACATCTCTGAGGCAAAAGCCACCTGAGAAATGGAGGCAGAGGGAACTTCTTACTGTGTGGAACATGCATGATAAATGCTGATGTCCCTCACAGGACTTGCTGAATCACAAAACAAGGAAACGTGGGCAGGAACGAAGAGGTGGAGCCCCATGAAGGCGAAGCAGGGTTTCTATGAATTTCTGTAAATATTAGTGTAAACTGCTTCTGCTGTRTGTTTCAGTTCCTTCAGGAGAGGGGCAGCAGCACTGGGGAGAGGGCAGAGAGGCTTCTGTAGGACCATACTAACCTTTTCTCAATCCTTTTCCCCCAGTCTTGTGCCTAAGGAGTTGGACACGTAATGCATRTGGTGGAGTCAGGTGAGTCTGTGGTGTCACTGTGCATAGAAGAGGAGTCTTTGTTTATTTTTCCTGATTGAAGCAGTCCCTRAAGCAAACCAAAAAGCCCCCCACTTTTGATTTGTTGTAGAATATTCTTAACACAACCACCAGTACCCATTGTACCCAAGGCTGCAGTTCATCTGCTGCACAAGAGAACACAACCCCAATCTTGGCAGCATTCAATCCATCAACTCCATGTGTCTTGAGCCAACTGCTGACATAAGGTGCTTTCCACCCCTTTCATTGCCCTTTGTAAAATGTTCTTGAACTTCTTCAGAAACTTGATGAAATAAATATCTTCTGCTCTGTGGCTGGAAGGTCCTTGGAGCTGGGCTGTTTTGACCGGGAGTGAGCCATGAGCACGTGGATTGATGACTTGGAATGTGTTTGTGTCCTGTCTGAACTGGGCAGATATAAAAAGGGAAATCTGCATGGATGCTACAGACACTGGGCTATGTGTAAAATTAGGGTAGTTCAGAGCCCAGACTCTACAAGGGACTGGGCACTGCACTGGAAAGCAGGAATATTCTCAGAGTCTGCCCAGCCTACAGATCTTTTCCTTATAATGAGATTGAGCCAACGTGAGCAGTTCTGTTGGCCACAATGGCACTGATAATAAAGGGACATAAATGTCCACCATGTGAACCCTTACATTTTCTTACCACTTCTTTGTTGCTCATCTTCAAAACTTTATTATTAGTATTAGGCAGCAACCTAATAGATTGTTGAAAATATTTACTTACRCATCTCTTAATCTAGATTTGCCCTTTTTTCTTGGTGCTTACATGATTGGGAATTCAGATTTTGGAATATTTCTGCTTAGCAGCCAGTGTTGTATCTAAGTCCTGTTTAATCTCTCCCACATGGTGAAGAGCAAAAGGCCAGAGCTGTGCTGCTCAGTGGCAYAGGAAAGGTCCTGTCCTGCTTGGGAGTGATTAGAGAGTCCTGCTGTTGTCAGCGTTTGAAGTGAAGTGTTGCCGGGTTACTTGACCAATCAATAATGAATGCTCATTAATCCATTTTCTGCTTCTTGATGACAGTTGTTTGATAGCCTGATCAATTTATGATTGCCATTTGTGTGATGGCCTCCTGCTGCTTAACTCTCTCCTTTTGTTTTAAGAAAGAGGAGAGCAAAAATCTGAGCGTCTGTGTTTTCCTGAGCTTTGGGGATGAGTTGGAAATGCCAGATTTTTTTTTTAAATTTGCATCAGTTTTCAAGATCAAAATTTCTTGCAGTGTTTTCTGTGACAACACTGAAAGTTTAAATATAGAAATCACAGACAGTTCCCTGGAGACTGAAGGCCTAATATGTGAATAATCTCACCTCCTACCTCATAACAATATCATAGGGTAAAAAAAAGGTGTATTATGCATATCCGCAGCTCTGCTTCCACAGTGTCTAGTCTGGTGTGTGAAGTGTGTGTGTAAATATTTGAAGGGTAGATCTCAAGTCCCTTATGTGGGAGAGAGACCACACAAATAATGTGCTATAACTTTGTGCTAGCACTTGGTAAGGTTTTGAATCTGCCCTGTAGCCAGGAGCCAAAGGACGCTGGTTCTGGGCTTGCAGCTCGTGCGGTTAATGCAAGGCATGGATCTCACCAGCTCAGCAGCATTGAGGCGTTTCATGTGCTGATGGTCATGCAGTCCACTTAAGCACAAGTTACCTGTATTTAAAATGGTCTTGTAGTTCTKCTTTGTCCTCAGCAAGCATCTCTGGATTGTAAAATCATTCTGAAAGTGGCAAAATCCAGCTAGATTGTCAAATTGTTAAAATAGCTATGGAGTTGAAAGGGGTTATTCCAGACTGCAGAGGCTGAGGCTTTGGCAGTAAGGAAAGGAACAGCCAAACACTCTGGGTTTGGCAAAGCATGACTAAAGCACTTGACCGTGATACTATTGTGAGCAGAATCTGTYTGTYTGTCTGTCTGTCTATCATGTCTGTATGTGTGTGTGTGTGTATATATATACTGACATAGATGTATGAACACAATGTGCACGTAWATGTATATATAAATGTGTATTTGTGTGTGTGTTTATATCAATTGTACAGCAGTCAGAGCACTGTTAAATAACAGTTGTATTTCTCCTGGCCTGTGCAGGGTAAGGAAGGGGACAGGGATGTTTTTGTGAGGGCAGCAGAGGGGGTGGTTGTGCCCTTGTCAGTGCCCAGAGTGTGCCGTGAGCTCTGGGTCTCTGGCACAGAGGGAGGATGGGCAGGATGCAGCTGTGCCCAGCCCTGGGAAAGGCTGCTGTTGCCTGTTGTGTGGTGCCTGGGGCATTCCCCTCTCTGGAGCATTCCCCTCTCTGGAGCATTYCCTCTGACATGTCCTGCCAGCACAGACCTCTCCGGTGTGTGCTTGAGCTAAAGAGAGAGCAAACCCAACCAAATGCCTTTCTCAGGCCATCCTAATTTTTGGTGCTGCTTGTACATCTAGTACAGACAGGGCTTTGCAAGCTGCTTCCTGATCAGCCCTGGGTGTGCGGCTGTGTGTAGAATTTTATAAGGACTGTTTGCATCAGTGTAACAGCATTTCAGAAAGCATCTCCTTAGGATCAATTCAAATACTGCTGAAATAAAATGGATGCACAGGTCAGACAGTGATTCATGGACAATGCTAATCAACTCCCTGTCTGCTGAACTGCAGATTACTCCAGTATTGCTTTCTCAGCGCCACACTCCCACAGGAAAGCTGAAACAGAATGTTCATCAAACAGGACAGGAGTTCTTGTGAAAAGCAGTAGCTGCCAAGGCCTAACTGTTGAGAAAGGATTTTTTTTTTTGGTGGAAATCTAGTGAGGCACACCTTACTCTCATATTTTGGATTCTGACTAACTTGGAATGCTTTTGTGATGGAGAAGTTATCAGCTTTGTACAAGAAATCAGACTTCTTGATTTATGGGAGGAGGAAATAGAGAATTTACCAAGTCTGTGAKATGTAATATAGAGACAGCCTAAGCATTTTAGATACAAGTCTTATGACATCTGCAGATGCTGGAAGACTGAACAACCACTGTGATCAGAAGTCATGCCTGAAGAGCAAATCACTCCACTAGGGCATTTGTTATCAGCTTATCTCAAAGTTCTTCTTAAATGAGGCCACTTTCCTAATTTCCTATTCACAGCTGAGCAAACAGGCATGGAGAGTGACGTGGGGAACAAGCTGACCAGGGTGGAGCCAGGACCTGAAGTCGTTCATCCTGAAGTGCAGGAGGAAGGTTATGCTTGGAGTCTCCCTGCCCTTGAGGTCCCCATTCTGGAGCTGTGGAAATGGTCCATTGAAGCTGCTGGAATAGCTGTGGTGTGTGCCTGAGTGCTGGCTCTGCTCAGCCTCTCTGTGTGCAGTCCTCCAAAATTGTACCAATAYATCCAAGGCTGAATGGTTTTCTGATTCTCTTTCTAGGAGCTCTTTAAAATAGAGTAAAATAGAATTGAATCAAATGTCACCTTGAAGGAGACTTCAGCTCCTTCATGTGAAGGCTCTYTGTGGTGGCCAGGATCCCTGACTGCCTTGCAGTCTAGCTGCAGGTAGTGTTTAACACCCTGAGCTCTTCTGAAAGTATTTTTCCTTGTGATCCAACCCTCAGGGGGACATGCTCTCATCTCACTTTTGTACGTGGAGGCATGGGACTGAATAATTGTGGAACAAGACAGGAGAATGGGTCTCATGCAAAGTTTGGGTTCTGGTTTGTGCAGGGAGTCCCGAGGCAGGGTACTGAGCCCATTTGCCCAGCCTAACCAAGTCATCACTCCACACTGTAAACATGCTTGCTTCTGCTTCCAAGACTTGATTCATGGTCCTGCCCCTCAGGTCTGGGATTTAGTGATGTAATTCCCAAAAGTTTTGATTGATGGAAAACCAGAAAGTGATTAGAAGSTTTTGCAATGTGTTAACAAATCACTCACAGATTAATGTTGATTTATCTGCAGTATAAATCACCATAAATGAAATGCTCTGATTTATCCAACTTACTTGTAGTAGGAGAGACTGATTTAGTGATGCTGAGCCCAGCCATTAACATCCCATGTTCATAAATTACAGTGGGCATGTGTTAAACTGGGATTTATAAGCCCAGTCAGACTTTGTGACTTCACCCTGTAGCTTTGCTGTTGGGCACCTTGAAAGTTGTGTCAGCTGTGAGAAGTATTGCCAGGCAGAGGACAYTATTGACACAGCCTTAGCAGGGATTTCCTCTCTTGGAGCCTGRGGGTGCTCTGCACTTTTGAATTTGGAGATCATCTTTTGCTTTCCCTTTCTCACTCCCAAGTCAGCAGAAAGAAGAGACAGGGGAGAGTCCTTTCTGRTGGGCACGTGGGGGAGGAGGGAGGATGGGGCTTTATGCATCTGTCTGTGGTAATTGCTGGTTCGTTTATTGCCTGCTGCTTTATGTTTAGTGGAGTCCCGGGAGATCGGTGTGGGGAAGAGGGAGACAGGATTTAAAGTGAGAAGGAATTGCTACCGTCCTTCAAGCTGGCTTCTTGAATTATTCAAGATGTGGTGTTTCGCCTGGTAATTCTCGCACCGAGGGTAATAGCTTTGTAACTGAACCTGGCAACTGTGCAAGACCCCAGCATCCTCCCCTAGCTTCACCCCAAAAATTTACTTTCAAGTCTGTCCTGCACAGGGTTTCGTGAGGTATGAAATACAGCTGTGGTTTTGCCCTGCAAATCTCTGAGCTTTCCATCTTTGTAAATTTTTATTTTACAGCAGTACTGGGCTATAGGGAGTCATAATCAGCCAGCCCTGTGTTAAAGATGTATAATTCATGGTTTTCCATCAGGACTTCCAAGGTGCAGGAGTTTCTTGTGTGTAGCAGTTGCTTTTAAATGAAATKACTTATTTCATAATTGCAGGTAAGCATTGCTATGCTTTTAAAATGGAAGGTGGCTTTGGCTGCTGGAACAAAAGAGAATTTTAATTAGATTGGGAATTAAAGCAGACTACCCCCCACCACACTCTTCCCCAATGGTAGGTAATGCCAGATGAGGCTTGATTATAATTATAATGTCATGAGTGTTAAAGCTTTCTAATGCACATAATGATGCTTTAAAAATGACCTGCACACTGAGATTTATCAAGTTGTTATCATTGCTGTGGGTCTAGATTAATCGATCATAAACAGGGCTTCAGGGAGCCTGAGGAAACTCTCTGAATTGAATRTTCTCCTGAGACCCAGAACTGGACAGGTTGACTGAGTTTCTGTGAGTTAACGATCCAGTTTGTCCCTTGCCTGTGGTCTGGTCCTGAGTGCGTGATGCACAGCAGGAGGGGTGGCTGCACAGCCCCTCTGAGACTGGCACTGAATACAGATGAACTTTCCCTTCCCTCMAGAGGAGTGTTCTTGCCAAAAGGATCACATACTATTAGCCTKTTTCTCAGACTTGCTGCTTGGTCCCTCACCAGCCAGGCACAGCAGCACAGAGATTTGCTGGGCTCTCTGAAGCAGCAGATTTTGACAGACCAAAGACCTTTCCTGGCTCTCAGGGTTAGTGTTCAGGCTCTCTGCTGCACTGTGACCACCTGAACAGCTCCCAGACTGCAGAGAGCCAGTGCAAACCCAGGCAGAAATTTTGTAAGTAAAAGGCTGTAGAGGTAAAAAACTGTGATTGTGAGAAAGACCTCTGTGAACAATAAACTGTGTCTGTCACTGAACACTGTTGCAATTTCTAGCATTTACCAGGAACATCCAGTGCCACAGAGAAATATTAATTCTCCTTTTTTCCCTCTCCAATTACCATTATCACTGCAAGTTGCACTGTTTACAGTTCTGCTTTCGTCTATAGAGCTGATAGCTCTCTTGTTTAACAACTGTAGGGAAATCTGGGGCAGTCCTATTTTTACTTAGTGACACTCAGAGCACTAATTGTTGCAATGAAATCCCAGTTCTCCTGAAATCAATAGCAACATTTTTGCTGACATCAGGAGAGGGAATGTGCGTCTGTGGATGCTTTCAGGTTTTTCCTGGAAAAGCCAAACCTGGGGTTAATCTGATCTCAGCTGATGTAATTGGAACTGAATAATTATTATACAGTGGTTGTGAGAACCCCGAGCAGATAAGATCATCATGTAAAGAAAGGGCTGCACAAGGCAGCATCAAACTGTGCTCCACTGACGTTATGGTCCTGGCCYCAAGTCAGGACATGCTTAATGTGTGTTTAACTTCTGAGTTCACAAATAGCTCCTGTGACTTCAGGGAGAGGACTCACATTCCTAACCTTCAGGAAGTGTTGAAATTCCCAAACCATGCCTAAATTAAGATGTAATACAGAGGCAGCTTTTCTTGAATTTTAGGTTTCTCTGCCTGGCAGCCCTGACCTTCTGCAAGCCTGTGGAGGGCTGATAACTGTGTTTTTGTAGATAGTCCCAGCCACTTCAGTTAATCTAGCAATTATGATGGCTTCAAAATTCAAAATACAGAAGATCCTTAAACTGCATGGACTGTGCTTTCCTACTTCTGGGAATGTAAAGAGGGAGAATGCTGTTAAGAGGAGCACTATGTGTGACTGTAAAAYGTAACTACAGCACAATAAACCTTGATCACTTATTAACATATCTAGCAAAACCAGCGCAGAATGGAGGATCTGGTRGAGCCTTCCAAAAGTGCCTGAGGCACATTGGGGTGTGTTGGGCTGTTCTCTGCATTTTACCTTGCCAGGTCTCAGAATTCACCTGCTCATGTCTGGGGAGGAAGAGGCAAAGCAGTGTGTGGAGAGAAAATGGATGCTCTCTTCCAGAAAGCTTTTTTCATTTCTTTCTCTTTTTTCATTTTTTCTTTGATTTCTTCTTGTTTTGTTGCTTAGATCAGTATTGAGATCAAAGGCATTCTGATGGGACTGACAAACAACTTTTTTTTTTTTTTTTCCTGTGGGAAGGAAGAAAGAGAAATCCACTAAGTTGTTTTGCACAACTTTCTACTGTACCAGCCGTGTTAATTGAGTATGCTCCTGTGATTAAACTAAAATAGAAGTTTTGACTTCTGGCCTGGGAAAACTGCCTTCTTCAAGTGAGAGTTTGGTCTTTAGCGCTCTTCACCAGGCAGCATCTCCTGAGCAGTCTCAGCTATGACCGGATCAAGGTGTTTACCATTATTTTTACTATGTCAGTCCCAAGAGACCCACTTGCTGATTTTTTGATCATGTCACTGTGCCTCTGAAAAGCTCACCAGATGTGAGGAAACCACCATGCTGGTTTTGCTTTGATGCTTGCTTGAAACCCCTCTCTGCTGGGAAGGGGCAGACGGGAAATGAGGCTCAGTTTCTGTGCTCTCCGTTGCCTCAGCTCTCTGTCCTTTACCTCCTTTTCTGGTGAGCTGCCAGGAACAGGGTTTATAAGAGGTGTAGGACAGGGGCAGGCATCCTTCCTGCTTGTCCATGCAGAATGGTGCTGTGATCCCCCAGACAATGCCTGCAATCTAATATATTGATTAATTCCTTTTTGGAGTAATAAGTAAGCAYGAGCTACAGATACCTTCAGAGGATCTGTTCCATTGCTGACCAGAGTGCTCTGAACACTGGGTTCCTTTCAGCTGTGKCTCTCCCCACATGTTTTATGCATTTTCTTGATTTCCTTCTCTCCTTTCAGTTTCCTTTTATATTTCTGCCTCATGAGGTAAGTAAGGAGATCATGACAAGCTCCATGCCTGCAAGAAGACAAGGCTGAGTTCACCAGTGTTTTGGTCATGATAAGTACTCATTCAGTGGCACTGCCAGGCTTTCAGAGGAGAGGGGATCTACAGGCAGAGATTACCATTCCCTTAATAAGAATGCATAAACCATCACGCAATCCAGCATGTAATCCTTCACCTTTCCTCTCCAACAGTTTGTTTCACTGCAGGAGAGTGCTTTTGGGTAGTTWTTCCAATAGCATTTACAGAGTTTCCTCATGCCTCCCTGTTGATGTGCTACAGGAAAATCCCAACTGGCAATTCATCCTGGAGAGCAAGTGTGAGGCAAGTGTCTGTGATGGAGAGGCACAAATGATCAGGGAGCCTGAATTCACCAAGATGCAATTTTTCTCCTCTGGGAATTCCTCCTTGCACAACTTGCTGCATTTGTAGTCTAGTTTTAATGAGRGATTTTTGACAATAGTTGTGAATGTTGACATTTTCCTCTATTTTATTTTTTTCCTCCTTTGGATTTGAGCAGAGCACACACTGGAGTGAGGAAGCTTAAGGGTGCCAGATTCACTTCTACTGACAGCAGGTATCATGTCCTAKAGTGTGCTTTATAAATGCCCAAAGATGGTTAAAGGTTTCTTTCCCCCGTTATTTCTATTGAAAAGTAGCTTCTGCYTCATCCTCTGGTCATAGAAACGTTATAATTTCCAGTTCAAATTTGCTCGTGGCCTTTTTATTCTTCTTTGGTTATTTCTAGTCACTGATCTTGACTAGCTATTTTTCTTCCTTGGTGTTTGCCTTTGAGTTATTTCTGGATGGCAGTGATGACCCTTCTCAGCCTCTGTTTGGTTAAGCTAAAAAAAGCTGGCTACTCTGGTCTGCCTGAGAGGAATGTGCCTTATTCTGATTATCCTACCAGTCTTAGTCAGCCTCTGGCTTTTTTTTTTTTTTTTACAACACACACATATTGAAGATCAGTATGTGTGTGCTGAAGAGGGGCCCACACAACACCCTCTGTGTCCTGGCTGGTTCCCCCAGGTTCTGGRCTGTTTAAAATGGCTTTGCTCATCACAAGAGTCACAGGTGATTTTCTTAAATACATATTTTTGTTTTTTAAACCAAAACCCCAACCACCATTCACCGAATGCAAAAGCAAATGCTTGTTTGTGCAGAGTAAGGAATGGTGTGTAATTCTTTGGAGAGTTAAAGGACAGAATATTTGCTGGCACAGTCCAGGTGCTGAAAGTATTTAGCTAGCTTGATTCCCTTGCTCTATTAGAGGAGGACAGAACTATTGCAATCAGTCCTTTACAYCTGTCTGCTCTACTTTAAGTTYTAGTCTCTGCTTCTCTAGGCAGGATCCTGTTTTCTAGTAACAAATGGAACATTTAAATTCAGTGGTTGTGGGTTGTGTCTGAAGTCTCTGATTATTTACAAATCACAGCAAAAGCTTGCAAACCCGATGCAATAAAGTCCATGTTAGAATAAGGTTTGCCAGGCAGCCCAGGTGCTGCATGGGGTGACCACTGTGAGCCTGATGTAGTGAGATCTGAGAAAATCTGTCCCTGAGCTGCAAAAATTAGTGATTGGAGTTTTTGTGCCATTTGAAGGAATGAGAGGTGCAGGTAGGAAGTAAGAGTTTCAATGTAGTTGGGAGCCAGAGGTCAAAATTTCAGTCAGGSTAACAGAGGAATTGATGCCACAGCATGGCTTTTTGCCAGCTGAAGATTGGGCCTAATATTTGTTTTCCCAAGTAAAAGGGTCCAGTCAATCAGKCAGCCTGCCTGAAGAACAAAGGAGCAAAACAGATTTTAATTGCCCAATAGCCATTCTTTCAGCACAGATCTATGTTTATATGCCAGAATAATTTGGATTTGTGTTTGACACAGAAGATCAGACTTGTGGAGAGACTTCAGTCTGGGCTGTTATTCTTGGAGGACTGGGGAAATGAGGRCGTATCCTCCCTGGCCTTAGTGTCTGCACCTGAGGACACCTTTCAGGTAGGAGTTGTTTTCTATTGTTGGCCAGACAGGTGAATGATGTGCAAGCTCTCTTTAAAGTAATGTGAGAGGGGAACTAAGAGAGAGAGAGAAGGGACAGAAAGGTCCTGAAGGGTTTTCTTCAGCCTGCCTTAATTTGGAGGTGACACTTCATGTGTCAATTTAAATTAAGCCATTTCAAAGAGCACCCACCCCAGAGCCTCTGATGCACTCTTAAGACAGCAAGYGTGGGGCACGTTGGGTGACTGACACAGCTGAGGACAGAGAGGGAGGGAGCAGCAGGAGGAGCTAAAATTCAGAGTTTCCTKGCAGGGCTGCTTTGTCCCCTGCCATGTGTGATCACATGTAATTAGCAGGCTGTAGTTCACCCGTTCTCTTTATCACACCTTTGGGCCCAGCATTCTGCTGTGGGAAGTCCAGATGCCTCATACTTATGGCATGGTTTTCTTCAACCCTATTGATCTGAGTGAGGTTTAAATAGGATCTTGTCTGGGTGTTGAACAGTTAATGTTCTAGAAAGCTAACACCTGCATCTGCAGCCTTGTCCCCTCCTATGCAGCTGAATAGCATTTCATGATGGCAGGGAAATAATTCAGTACAACCAGGCCCTGCTCTGTGGGCGATGAATAAGCTCAAGTGAAGGAGAGGTCACTCATGTTAATCTGAAGCAAATAGGATTGTGGGACTGGGGGAAGAGGGTGAACCCCCTTTTATATACAAATTCTATAGCTTAGAGGCTTAGGAAACACTTAATAGTAAACATTTGCAAAGAATCCATGCCGTTAACCTTTTCTGAGACAAGAGACAAATGGTTTTCCTGCTTCATTTTGTGCAGGTCTCGCATTTTGGTACGTATGCAAATTGTGCAGGGTGGCAGTGTCTCATACAAATCAGCTTGAAATGCAGAAGCAGCCATGCAAGCAAAATGGCTTGTCTTTCCCTGCAGCTGCAGTGAGACTTCTAGCTCAGGAGAACCAGGCAGGGAGGCAGCCTGATTTGTAAGGAAGCATCAGGAAGAGAGAAGAAAAACAGAAATCCTCTTAAAACACCATCCCACTAGCAGAAATCTGTGTCCATACTACAGTGCTGCCCTACAGTATTTTTGATGACCTGAAGAGCATCCAACATCTTTTTGTTTTCCTTGGGGTTTTGGAGTGTCCTTGTCCTGACTTCTCAAGGCGAGGAAATATATGATCAACTCATGGTTGTGCAGAACTGGGGAGGTGATGTTTGGGAAGAAGAGATGAACTTCTTAGAGATCAAGACTGAAATGGATGTGGAAGATAACAGTTATGAAACACACGCAGGCAGCTTTGCAGGAGCATTGACTGTCTCTTGTAAGGACAGTGTGTGAGGGCTGGGCCTTACATTGTGCTGCTGCTGTTCTCAGTCCCAGATCCTTTGTGGATCTCTGAATGAGGTTTTTCCACCCTGTTTAACAGTAGTCACTGATATGCCTGCATAGAATCATCCTAATTATAAATCRAATGTGTCTCCAACCCCTTTGCAATATTTCTTTTATTAATTGGGTAGGCTTCAGGCATTTACATTTCCAGGAATGAGTCCTCCATTCTCTCCCTCTTACACTGTGCTTTTCCATCAAATGTACCAGAAGCAAATATCCAGCAGAGTGGACTGAGTTTGACTTTCTGAGTCTGCAGTGTCTCTTGGTTAACATGGCAACAAGACCAAATGTTATTTAATTTTAATGATAGGTGACAGCAAAACAGAAGAGAAAAGGGACTGGAAGCTGATGAAAGTTCATAAAGACATGCACTTCCTTGTTTTTTTTGGGGGGGGGTTTGTTTTTTTTTTGCAGGCAGACCTTCCTGGAGTTCTGGCTCTTTTGACCCTGCTGTGCTGGGGTGAGCCAGCAGTGCTGCTGGGCTGGATTGTGGGGGGCTCTGAGCATGGCTGTGCAGAGCACTCCAGCAAGCAGGGAAAGGGGCTGCTTGGCACTCTCAGCCTTTTYTCTGTGTAGGTGCAGACACTCCTTGCTTTCAGGGAGGTGAGCTGTGTGAGAGAGAGAACAGAGACGAGGCTGCAGCTTCTCGCCGTGCCTCGTTGGATTGGTTCCTGCTTGCTCTTTGATCTTTTTTCACACTGAGTAACAGGCAGCATGACTGCAATGTGATGCTGTGGCTGCAGACTGCATTGTCCTGTTGAAAAATGAATTGCCTCAGAGCCTTCAGTCAATCTCCCAAGCTATTTCCTGTTACTAMTAGGAAAGCTGGGATTTCCACGTGATTTTGAATCTCAGAGTTTTGATATACAATGAAATCCTGTCTCTGTGTTCATTCTTTTCTCTTCCACTATCTCAAATGCTTTTGGAAACTTCATTTTCAATGCACTGTATTCTCTCACTTGAGTTCCCTTCYGTGGGCATCATGGTTCAGTAGGAAATACAATGCTGGTTTGAAATGTTTGCAGACAAGGTAGGGAAAAATACATCTGTGAGTTATTTAGGGGAAAGAGTAATGTCTTTTACCTTTGGAGCTTACAGATGTTTTTTGCCTTTTCATTTGCCAAATACTTGTGCTTTCCAGCACTGTCTGCATCCAGAGGGTGTGTCTTGGYGGGGAAAGATGTTGGATGTGCAGCCTGGGTGAAGCTGCCTTGGGCACTCCTGAGTGCTCTGGCTCTGTGGCTCAGCCCTTCCACATGCTTGTCTCGATTTTAGCATTTCACCTCCGGTCACTCATGAACTGATTCTCTAGTGGGAGACTTTGGTATTTTCTTTTGTAACTGTTCATTCTGATGTGAACTGCAGGTTTCCATAAGAACTGGGCTGCCCTCTTCCCCTGGTGCCTAAGCACCTCCTTTCCCCAKCAGTGACACATCTGCCTCTGCACAATGGTGGCAACAGCTGGGTTTTTCTAGTGAATTCCTGATCAGACCCTTAAAACTCTCTGGAGATTAAGCAAGTTAAATCCAGCTTTTTCATTGCCCATACCATTGCCCTCTAAAAATGATCTTTAGACAAAACGCCCTTTTTAACTTGTGGTAGAGTTGTCCCATTTGTGAGGTGTGCATSGAGGTCAAATGTTTGGTTCATGTTTCATTTTTGTGGTCTTTTGCAAATTGTATTCATTCCATTCCTGCCRTGTTCCTGGCAGAAAGGGATGAGTGATACCATAACACAAGTAATGCCCTCATTTCTTCAGCTTCCCTGTGACACACAGATATGGGATTGCCACTTGTTTTTGTGGTTTTTGGCAGAAATAGTCTTTAACTGCAGCCATCAAAAGCATATTGAACTCATGTTGGYTATAATTGCTAAGGTGCAGAAGCTGCTTTCTAGAGATGCCAAACACCTGGGAACTTCATTTGAAATGGCAGTGTTTGGTGCATGTAAAACCAAGTTTACAGCGGAAGGGAGCGCTAGGAGGAGGAGCCATTTGTATTTCCATTGCTCTCCCTCTGCCTTGCAGGCATCTCTATGCAGTGGTGCTTTCCATGAGCATTTTGGTGCCATATTGCAGTCCCTGGGTTTCCAGTGCAATCACAGAGCTGTTCCACCCTCTCCAAGGTTAGAAGGTGTTTCCTAGCTTGCAGCTTCAACTTGTGGGCAACCTATACCTGCTGCCAGCATCATCAAGGAAGAAAGGCAGGATGCAAAGGCTGTRTTTTAATTAGGCTGCAATCTAATTAACTCACCTGTGAACAAAGGCAGACTTCACACTGTGATTTTCTTTCTCATTCCTGCCTCTTTGGGGATTTGTTACCAATCTTTCCCTCTCTGTGGGAAGAACCTGGAAGCCAGGAGTTTTGAGCTCTGTTTCTGGCAGTGCTATTGATTCACTTGTGACTTTGTGCAAGTCCCTTTGGGTTTTGCTTCTGGGGCTTTTCAAACGTAGGAGAGGGATGAACACTCTTCTTTCATTTCTCAGCATTGATTGTGAGCCCTAATTAACACTTAGAAAGCAAGGGGCTTTAGACTACAGTGGGCTGCCGATGTATATTGCAATGGCAGTAGAATTAACAAATAATAGTACCTATGGTACAGGAGTTCCCACACTGCATATTCCAATGGTTTATTTTCATTATTTGTTTACTGCATGCAATCTATATTGTCATATTATAGATCTCCTTCATTTTTCATTACTGCTTCAGAAAAACCTGGGTAGAAAATACTAATATTTTCCCTCCTAAAGTACTGACTTAATTGTGCTGTGATCTCAGGTAATGGGAAGCTCTTAGAGTGTCCTACTGTTCTTTGGCTGCCTGTTCTCATGTTCCAGCCCTCCCATCATGGCCCTGCTCACACGAGAATGGGATGGTTCTAACCAAGTAGTCTGACTTGCCATGCAAAATGGATCACAAACTTTTATCTAAAGATATCTACTTCAATCTCAATAATTTCTGCTTAGGATAGAGCTGGTCATTTACACAGATATCCAGCAGGGATGCAGAAACTGTAAGCCACTCATGGCTGAGCCATTCTTTCTGGCTCTCAGCACACTCTGCAAGATACTTGGCTGTTCTTCTTTKGAGGGAGAAGCCAGGGTATGTATATGTTGGATGGATATTTTTGTATTGATGTCTTCTTATCCAGATAGTGGTAGCATCACTAAGAATCTCCTGAGATCTTAAGTGTTTCCTTAACTCTTATCCTTACCCTATCAGGGAAACATGTTCACTTTACTTAAAGAATTTGTGTAACAGATTATAGACTGGATCTGCCTGATTTATTTCCAGCAGCTGATGAGACCAGAGAGTTTGGGATATTGGGGAAGGCACAGAATTTTTCCCCTGCTAGGAAGGGGACAGGAGCCCATGATACCAGTGTGCTCTGCATCTGGAGAGCTCCACACCCCACAAAGTGGCTTTGGAAAGGTTAATGAAGGGAGAAGGTGCCAGCAGATGGCACTCATGAATACACAACATTGTCTCAGGGTTTTGAAGGGCCTCAATCATTTCTGGCATGTGTAGCAAAAGGTGCAGAGTAGRGCAGAATTCACCTGCTGAATTCAGACACTCCTGTAGGGCAGGTGGTCAGTGCTGCATTAAGCAGAGAGCCTTGGGTTAGTCAGACCCTGTTTCCTTTCAGAGCAGCTCATCTTTCCAGGCCAGGTGGGTACAAGGACCCTGAGGGATGTAGTGATGCAGCCCCTCTGCTTCAGTGATGACTGGTGTCACCACCAACATCTGGGGTTTTTTGAGAACAGGATGGCCTACACAGCACCAGGCACGCTGGCCCCATGGAATGGCACATCCCTGCCCAGTGCCCCTCTGGTGGGGCAGACTGTCCAGATGCTGAGCAGTGAAATGGGTAGGCAGAATTGGGGCTTCATGCTGCTGGCACTCATTCCTGGTGGGGTGAGCAGTGATGTTCAGCTTTTATTAGAAGACAAAAGTGGCATCACAGGACATCTGAGGGCACATTTTCAGCAGTCAGTGAAGGCAAAGTACAGGCTCTATTTCTGAGCCAGAAGAACAGTCTGTTCCTGGTCCATGGGACTTGTCAGCCCAGCAAAGATTAGTGAGGCTAAAGCAAAGGCTGTAAAGCTCCTCCTGCCCAGCACTGGTGAGAGAAGGTGATAAGGGATTCATTGTGCAATCAGGAGATAATTGGCAGCAGTAGGATGAAGCAATGCCAGTCTTTCTGCCATAGCAATTGTCCGGACATTTTGTTCACAGCTGTGATTCACCTTGCTGAGCAGTCAAWCTCTTGTGGACCATGCAGTGTTTAAAAAAGAGTGTGGCTGCCACACATGGGATTGCCCAAAACTGTGCAGGACTGAGTGTGAAAATCCATTTTGCTTGTGGAAAGCTTGGGGGAGGCAGGTGGTGAAGGGCGAGTCAGCCTCCTCCCTCCCTGCAGACACCAGCAAGTGTGGCTAAGGCTGTAGTCACTTATCTCCTTGGAGGAGGAGGAGCTGGATTTCAGGTGCTTCAGCCTGAGCTGACAGATCAGATCTCTTATGGGAAGTAGAGCCCATGCTTGTCATCATGTGATGACAAGCTTGAAGCGGCAGGGGTGGGTCTCTGTGGTGATTTCTGTGTGGAAGAGYGAACAGAGAGGTTTTGGCTTCGCTGAAATGCATAGTGCTTGTTTTACCTTCTTCTTGTCTCATACTGCAGCTCAGGCTCGATGTTCTGCCCTGTGCACAGGGTGAGTGGGATGAGGCTGGCTGTGCTAGCCCTRACTGTAGTTGACCTGCAGGTGTCAGCTCCAAGGAGACAGTGGGGTCAGGGTGACTGGGCTTGGCTGAGGTGGTCCCTTGGGAGCTTCAGTCCAAGTCAAGGGGAGCTGAAATATTAGTGATGRCAGCAGCAGAAGTCTCTGCTGGCCAGCTTTGAGTCTGTGGCCATGTGTTACTTTGTCCTGGAAAGAGTGAGTGTGCCCTGGAGCTGCATCAATTCCAGAGCTTTGCCCCAAGGAGCTGCTCTCCAGAAATCAMTCCTTACCTGCATCTGCAGGGCTTTGTAGAGCCCTCTGAGACATTACAAAGACATGTGCCAGAAGGATGGTGTTCCTCTGGTGATGAGGAATTTATTTGGCATTTCCTCCCCTGCCTTGCTGAGACTTTCTGAACTTCTGGGATTTCCTCCCCTCACCACGGGACAGCAGTTGTTCCCGCTGGGGCAAGCATCCCTCTCCTCCTGGAGCAGTGGCTCTCCCCTGGGCTGTGCAAGATAATTGGGCTGTTCCCCTGGTGTGGACCAACGACTGTGCAAGGCCACTAACGAGAAGGAGCCAGGGTAGCAACAGGATTAAAAATATGTATGAGCAAACATCTTGTTTCGACTGCAAGGATGCACTGAAGCGTGAGAGTCTGGGTCCCRCAGAAAGCCAGAGGCAGAGTGGATTGGCAGCTGCACTGTAAAGCCACACTGGCAGCAGGGCAAAGGGAGGGCAGGAGCCCAGTCTTATTTACACTGGTGTAAGCTGGAACCCCCTCTTATTTACAGTGGTCATAAATCACCTGTTACATTTGATGCATCTTGTTAGCTGGAGTCCAGTGTGGATACGTGGCATCGGGGAGCAGGTGGGATACCCCCAAATCCAGTACTGGCCTCTGGCTCTGCTCCTCTCTGACAGTGCCCTCCATATGGGATGGGATCTTTCATTGTAAAGGTTGTCTGTATGGAATCATTACCTGCTTGGTTTTTTTTGCGCAGTCTCCATTTACTATCATGATGTGGTCAGTCTCTCAAAGTTAATGTTCTTCCTTGGGACCAGCTTCCTGAAATCTTGTTTGAATGTCTCACTTAATCAGGTTTCAGAGGAATCTTTCTCTTCAGTAGTTGTAAATTGTTCATACCACACAGACAGTCTCAGAACTGCTGCTGTAGCTGGTATTGGGCACCCTAAAGAAAAGAGGGGCACTTCATCCAGTGCAGTTGGTGCCTGTGTGCTACAGCAGAGAGCCTTGAACTTTTAATCCAGTGTCAACCACTCTGCCTGRTCAGCAGCTAGAGGGTTTCTTGCATTTTAATTTTCCAGGTCACAACCCCAGTAAGCTTGGGAAGGGTATTCTCTAAGTCAAGACACACATTGTCTATCATACTTTTTTTAATTGTAAGCCTTCAGTCTTGCAGGCTGGTGTGGAAGTGCACAGACAGCCCTTGTCTCTGCTTTTCTAGTGCTGGGACGGCACTGCCCTATGCCAGCCTGCTTAACTGTCATGGGATGTTCTCCAGGCAATGAAGCCTTCATTTGTGGGAAGGGAACCACATAAAGACCTTTTTCTTCTCCAGGCCCTGGGGGCTGATGTTATGCTGATGCCTATGGTACCTTTGCATTGCAGCACACTGGGAGCCCGCATTCTCCAGCCCTCACAAGCCATTGTGCAGAGCTGTGTGTTTGCCATCCATGGCATGTCTGTTCATGTTCACCCATGACACCAGTGGAGCTGTGAAATCAGAGTTCATATTGATCTAATGTGAGGTTAATTCTTAGATCCACAACATTTGTGGTGGGAAAAGTGGATTTTCAAGGGAGAGCTGAATGAGCAGGAGGAGGCACATGGACCTAAGGATACACTTTCATTTGCAGAAGGGGAAGGAACTACTAAAGATGAAAGCCGTCTCAGCTGTCTCATCTGCTTTGAAGGATTAACTCAGACCCTCCCCTGTGATGCCACAGCTGAAGGCCCAGGGTTTCTGGAGGGTACAAACCTTTATGAGTGTGTCTGTGCTACAGACCAGCCAGAGGTAAGTCAGCCTGGGCTTGGAGTCTGACTTGACTGGGTTATGATGATTGACAAATTGAAAATAAAGTAGAGCCTTTCCTTTTCAGCTTATCTGTTTCTGGATGTACGTCTGTATCTCATCCTGTTTTGTAGTGCATTGCTGCACCCTTCACAGCTTGGCTCCCTTCCTGCTCCCACAGAGCCTGGTTCAGGGCTCATAGGGAAATCATGGACTTCAGTGGCATCAGACTTTCCTGCTTTCACCAGAATACCCTGAAGGTAGCAGGAGATGAGGTATGGCAAAGTTTCCCTGGCAGCTGCTTGACACTGCTTCCCTTCCACAGCAAACAGCACTCTAGTTTCAGTCCAGAATCATCCCTGTGTGAAATCTTCTGGTGATGGAGTACAAAACAGAGGTCTGAATCTCTGCCTAAGCCATTTTTGCACAACTGCATTCAGTGGAAAAGAGCCAGAGAGGAAGATTTTTTTATTGCAAACATGTCTGGTTGAGAAACAGGTATTCAAAAGATTCAATAGTGGTCTCAATRTAAAAGCTGTTAATTCCATTTAATTTTCTAACAGCCTTATTGGTTTGAATCAGTTCATTTTCATACCTTYCCTTTGGATGTTACCTTCATGTGGTTTTGATGTTTTTGAGATGTTTTGGATAGTCACAAATTAAATCCTGGCTTCCATATTCAGCATTTCTAAAACCTTAGGATGGCAAGTACCACCAATGGTTTACCCCTTTCCAGTCTGTACATCAAGGTGGGAGCTCAGCAGGTCTCCCGCTGTCAGAGCTGAGCTCAGGTGTCAAGAGCTGAGAGCTATGCAGGCAGGGCTGCTTCACACTTACTCCACCTTAGTGCTCCAGTAATTAGTCTTAACGATTACATCGAGGTGAATGTAAATTAAAACCCCAGATCCAGACACTGCCACAGTGTGGCTAAGCCTGAATGCAGCCTGTAAAATGGTGACATTTCACCTCTTGAGCCTCTAGTTTGATATCTCCTGGCAGGCACAAGAATTGGTAGCGCTCCTTCTCACAAGTAGTTGGGGAGAAATTGGAGAATTGCTTGTATAAAAATCTAGTATGTTGGCAAATGCTTTTCTTATTAAAACAAAGATAAATAGCCTGGAGAATGGTTTTGATATGTCTCATCCACTTCTAGACATTTTGCAAGCTCAAAACAGAGGCACAGTGATGTGTGGCTGTTCCARTGAAGAATCACTGTTGAATGACAMCTATTTTTGGAGAAGATAAATTTRCTGCACTTGCCCATCTTGCTGTGGTGGTTTCACTGTCAGATTGTGCCTTTAAAGTGAACTGCACCGTAGTCATGCATAGCTGTTCTTACAAGGGAAGGGATCTCTCATCTCTGCTGAGTGCAGGGGGTTGGGCAGGCTCATGTATCCGTAAATCTGGTGTTTGTGCTGGGCAGTGATGGCTTGGCCACACTCCTCCGGGTCRGGGTTACTGTGCTGCCTTTCAGAACCTTCTTCTCTGGTGCCATGAAGGACTGGAAAACATKCTGTGCTGTTTGGATAGATAGGGTGAATCTTGGCTTTCTCCATCCCAAGGACAGATTGAATTCAACATCTTGAGCAAATGAAATTCAGCAGGCAGGCAGGTCATCTTTGCTTGTGTTCAGTCAAATGGGATGTTCCTCATGAAGGAGCATGGCWGATATTTGACAGGACTGGACTTTACAGGGATTCTGAAAAATTCTGGATGGCATTGGTGTTTCTGCAGGGAGCTGTGATGTGTTCTGTTTACAAGATGTGTTAAGGTAGGGCTTGATGCATTCAAGCTGTTAGTCCTGCTACTCCTGTTGGAAGATGATTTAAATTGCAATTTACAAAAAAACAGGGGCCTGGGAGTGACACTGGGGATACCTGGGAGGCAAAGCCAGTGRGAGGTTACTGTGCAGCTGCCACTGAGCTGCTGCCCAACCTGAGCAGCTCTTTGCCTCAGTTTCCCTTCTGCTGAAACTAGAGGAGTAGTGCTGCTGGGCTGTAGAGCTTCTCATGGGGAAGAATCACTAAAGGCAGCTCAAGTAGGATTGCAAAACACGTGTATGAGCAGTGTCGGCTCATATTGTTTCCCTCTTGAAAACCTTCTTCCAGGATGGGGATCTCCTTGCAGACATTCCTGTCCTTTCTGAGAGAGGCAGGATTTGTGAACCTGATGCCTATTATTAATCGGAGAGTATTTGTTATATGTAATCCACTGTATCTTTGTCTTAGCTTTGGATTTTATATCACACACCTCCCCWGAGTAGGAGAGCACTACATTCAGTTTTACTAGTTCCTGGAGGTGGATTRTATCCCACTTGATTGTTTACAACAGTTGTGAAGATTCAACATCATTTTAATGAGGTATAGCAGTGGTATATTAAGAAATGCATCTATTAAATGCAGTCTTTAGTAGTTGATTGGTATTTAATTGGCATGTGTTAATGGTCCTATTACATCTCAGTTAAATCCACAGTTGAAACACTAATTTTGTGTAGGGAAATCATGGTTTGAGGTAAAAATGTGTACTAAAAGTACAGCAGCTTTTAATATAAAATCTTWGTTAAAGAAAGTCTTAAGTGTATTAATAAAGTCTTATGCTGACTTTAGCAAGTGTTTACAGTAGATATTTTTCAAACAGATAAAATCTACATAAAAGACACATTCTGTCAATGCTGTAAGATTCATAAGGACTTATCTATGGAGGTGATTTCTGTATCCTGTTAGGGAAGATTCAGACCTCACAGTTTTACAGGAAAGTTGGTTTTTTTTTTAAGTGTGTTATTTAGCATGAAGGTGGCATTCTTCTCCAGGAATTTGGTCCTGGGGATCAGAAATTTGTCAACCAAGCTTCTCTGAGCTGTGGTGTTACTGGCATCCATGAAGGTTTCAGACTGCAGCACCTTCATTCACTGTTACTGCAGCCACAGGGAGGTACCTCATGGGTCCCTTGAGCGTAGGGTGAATGAAACCCTTGTTTTACAAGGACAAGGTGAAGGATAAAGTTTCTTGGGGTGAGAAGACTGTGCATGTGTAGATCCCAGGGGAAGACACGGTGTTTGGTGCCTTGCATGACCCCACAGGTTCAGTCTTCAGGGSACATCTCTGTCCTGTCTTGCACCTGAGAATACTCAGCACAGCATTCATGTATGAGTTCTCTTTGAATGAGCTGCATTGCTGCACGTCTGTGCCCTGCCCTGAGCAACATTTGCAGGACAGGAGTGRGAAGTATTCTAACCATTGACAGAAGTTACCTGCAAATGGGGTAAACTAAGGCACAGAATCTTTCAGTGCCTTACCATCCAAGAGGCAGCACGTGAGAGCAGCAGCACGGTGGGAAGGTGTCTGTGTGCCAGCCTTACTGTGTCACCTGTCCCAGGCCGTGCTACTGCCCCGTGCCCACGCGAGCCCTGGGCACCTTTACTGCTCGGCAGCTTGAATTAGGCAGTGCCCTCCTTGCTCTGTCTTTGTGTGTATCAGCGTATCCCAGATGCCAGAGCTGAGCAGTTGGGACCCCTGGCTGCTGGCAGGCAGCCTGCCTGTTCCCATCGCTACGTGTCGGTAGGTGGTTCCTGGCTAATGAAGCTCCTTTCCAAGGGAGGCTGTTGACGTGCTCCAGCATCGCCAGATGGTCCCCTTACCTCTTCTTCTCTCACGCTCCCTCGGAAACATTAACGATCCCGAAACCTCTCTGATGGAGGGGCTCCTTTTTGTGACAACCTCATTACGTGGTTATCAGAAGCTGCCACTATCCAGGTTGTCAGGACAACCAGSCTGACTCAGAGCCGCTGGGAAAGGTCTGAACCTCAGGCAAATAACCATCCCCAGCTCCCAGCAGATGCTCACCCGCAGCCAATCGCCGGGGTGCTGGGAAGCCATCACATCACGGGCCAAGCAGGCCCCCAAATTTAATTGTTTGCTTTCAGCAGCCYCCRTGTCCCCTCCCCCAGRGCTCCCCACATAAGCCCCCGGCACAGATAATCGGGAGCTGCTGTGGTGCCATTTCAGACCCCCCTGGAGCTGCCTGGGCTCAGCAGGGCCGTCAGAGGGGCCCCCACAGCCCCCCATAATGCAGCCTTGGGGAGGGTGGGACTGTGGGGCCCAGTGCTGGTGCCTCAGCAGCCTGGCACAGGGGAAAACTGCAGGGAAATGTAATACCCACAGCTCTTAGGGGACAGAATAGGTTGCTTCTTATTGGGGTTTTGTTGATGGGGATGGATTGATGGTCAGAGTTAATTTTATCTTAAGCTCTCTGGCAGCTACCWCTGAGTGTGGGAGATTATTGGGATCTTTAATGGGATACCCTCTTCCCATGAAAACCTACTGACACCCATCAGCAGTCAGGCTGTACTGCTCAGATTGTGTCAGGTTTGCCAGGAAGGTGTGATAAATATAGCAGAACCAGTTCTGGTGTGGATGGAGACTGCCCACCTTCTTGCCCTGCTGAAGCAGTGGGGTTTGCTCTGTGCCCTTATGCCTTYACTAGGGCATATCTGAGCCACCTCTGGAACCACAAATCCCATTAAGGTTCCATTTTATATGCACTGACCTAGGTATCCTGCAGATGTGTATCTGCAGAGCTTTCCTGAATTCCTGCCCTGCTTGAGCACATTCCCCATGAAAGCAGGATTAGGCAGCTCTTTGAAAGGATTCCTCTTTTTGCTCAAGAGAGACTTTTTTCACTCACTGGCCATCCCAGCTAAGTGTACATTTGGTTTCTGAAAAATGTTGGTGCTGGTCCTTTGCTGAGATGTTCAGCCTTGCACACCCCTCTGGCACAGGGAAGGGCGCTGGTCAGGCAGTGCAATCTGCAGCTCTGCAGTCAGTCTGGGAGGTTCTATCTGATCAAATTTAAGGGGTGAGGTTACCTGGCACTGGGCTTTTGAAGTCCTCAGGCATATTTTGGAGGCTACAAGAAGGCTATTTGTTGCTCAGAGCTAAAATTTCTTTGCTTTGCTAGGTGTTRGCTACCTGACCCTGAATTTCCGTGGGGTTGCATCTTCAGGGAGGAGTTGCCTCTGGGCTACTCCTGGCTGGGATTGCCCCAAGGAGGGGCTGGAAGCTTGTGCATGGCCCATCACAGAGACACTGCAGCTCAGATGGTTGTGATACAGCCATCCTGCTTATTTTAGTAGACAAGAAAGGAGCTGTTGGGGTTGTTGATGCACCTGGTCCAGCCAGGTCCTTTCTCCTACTTGTCAGACACCTAAAGCATTGGGCTTTGGGGCTCAAATTAGGGCAGCTTCTGAAGTTATTTTTGCAGGATGAGATCCCTGCTCAGAGACTGGGTGGCTCCTGAAAAAACAGGGTTTGGGCAGGCCCTGTGGGTCTTGGAGGCTGGACCTCTTGGGCGTGTGGACTCTTGAAGGGTTTCCAGCTTGCTGGGACACCCACATGACAGTCACACGGAACTGATGTCTAGCAGGGACTGGCCTGCTTTCCTGTGCCCTGTGGGGACAAAGCCAATGCCATGTYCATGCCTGGGCCAGGTCAGGCCCAGCCCAGGTGGACCCGTGGAGCAAGTCCAGCTTGCACTGCTGAGCCCAGCACCCTGGGACTGTGTAGGTGCCTTGACCACACCGTCACTTGTTTTTCTCTCTGCATGCAATGTCTTGAGCAATGTGCCCATTGTCAGCCCATCCAGCTGCCCACAGTGTGCAGCAGAGCCCTCCAGCTCCAACAGGGTCAGCCTCACTGCAGCTGGGATGAGGAGCAAGAGAGCTCTGTGGCTTGGGCAATTTCCCCTTTGTGGCCTTTGCTTTTGCTTCCTCTCTTCATCTCCTTTGCCAGGAAGGCATGGGACAGGCATGCAAAATCAGCTTCCCATTAGGTATGGGACAGTTGGCTTCCATCCAGCAGCTTAAAGACAGCTGGAGAACCCAGGAAGGCTGAAATACAAGGGCTTTGTGGTCTCTGAAGGCCAACCTGAAAGGCACAGACATTTAAAAACCCTCTGTGATTTCCAGGCAAAACTCCACTGTGCACAATGCTTGCAAAGTTTCTTTGGCTCCCAGGAGAGTTGTAGCTTTGGACAGGGCTGAGAGTAAGGGATCTGATCTGCTTTTTCACGGAGTTAAGTTTCTGTTCTTTCACAGGGGAAAGGAAACTGAAACTCTCCCTTYATCTGCTCTTGCCCAGCCTTTGGCAAAGTCAGATGGGAGCTTGGTGCCTCAGAGAGCCTGCAGTTTTCTTATGGCGCTCATAAGAGCAGTTTTGCTAAAGTTCATGCTAAAACTGTATTTTAGTTGGACTTTCTAAAAGGAATGGAAGTGATTCACCCACAGAATCACTCCTAACATCTGCAATTGCCTGATTTCATGCTCTTCATCTGCAGCTTTTCCTTGAGCTGCCTCCTTCCTTTGGAAACCTGTGTGTGGAACACACACTTCCCATGGTGTGTGGGGCTGGTAGATGACCAGAAGTTTGCGAAGCCATCAGGAATTATTTTTTACTCTGATGGTGGCTRAGTCCTGCTGGTCCCCCACCTGCTCTGGGCAGTTTGCAGCAGCCAGTGTGGTCTGCAGGGCTGGGTGAGCCTGCGGGACCCTGACAGCTCCTTCAGCTGCATTCCCTTCCTTGCTGCAGTCCAAGGACATTCCACCAAAAGCTTTGCACAGACTTTGAAGGGGGAAGAGCCAAAGGCCAAAGYCTGCACTCTCTGCTGACTATCCCGCTTTGGCTCAACAAGAAAGARTGTGTCCTCTGCTGGGGTCACCCTGTTGCTTGTCCTGACCCTCTTGGATGCACGCAGTGCTGTCACCAGGCTGGACACTACATGCAGAAGAAAGTAGAAAGCCTCTTCCTCCACTGTCGAGGGACAGCAGATTTTCACAGTTCCTGCTGACCTTAGAGGATCCTGAAAGTCATCTATCCACAGGAGTAATTCTCTGTGGGGGTGGAAAGAACACTGACAACTTGCTCTATGGCTTGCCTGTGATCACTGCAGAGCCAGCCAGCTAAGTGACAGATTTGACTCATACTGGGGAAGAAAACCTTGGTGAGACTTCGGCTTACAGCAGGAAGGGACGGCAGTGATTCAGTAGGGGCTGCTTATCACGTCAGTGTGGACTGGGTGACTCAGTGAGCTCTTGCTTCTGGAGAACCTGTCCTTTGAATGAGCTGCAAGGCAGCAGCATGATCACTCGTGGTCAGAGAAGATCACATGCCATGTGTGGCATGTGGGAGGGGGTGGGAGGGTTTGTTATTTCCTCCTAGATACATGTGGCCTGTCTTACCTTTGGCAATAGCAGCCCGCAGAAGGTAAGTCTTCATTGCATGCCCTTGGCTGCCCCATGCGTTCTTAAACATGCATTTCCATCAGAAAAAAAAAAAAAAAAAAAAAAAAAAAAAAAAACCACCAGCCCAACAAATCAAAAAGATTGGTATGCTCATTTTGGTATGTAACAGCATAGCCCTTTCCGTTGGAGCCACTTGGAGCTGGTAGAGCTTCCTGCCAGCCCTGGACCAGGCACAGCCCCAAGCTCAGAGCACGGCTGGTGCTCCCAGCCCCGGCACTGCCCCGTGCCCACGGCCCCGCTGGCTCTGCCAGAGATTGGAAAATTGGTCATGTTTATCTGCACTTTCCCCCCCACCCCTGAACTATTGTAAATGTGAGATCATCWTCATCAAAGCTGGACATACACGCAGGTCCAGGTTTCTGCTTTGCACACCTTTCATGGAGGAGCTGAACTCGTGGGTTCAGAAGGGGCAGGAGAAGGACCACGCTTTGCCTAGGGAAGCGTAATTCGAAAAGAATGAAGAAGGGAAAACACAGACCGTGAATAAGATTTACCTTCTGATGCGTTTGGGGATGTTTGCAAGGAAGAGCCCTCTTTGTCGCAGGAGCGGCCGGAACTGGTTGCTCCAGCCTCACTCCTGCTGGGCTTCTCCCTCGTTTGGATGCGGACAGGAGAAGCCCACAGGCTGTCACATGCACACGTCATCCGGGGGAGCCCCGAATTTCACGGTGCATTTCCTATTCGCAGCGGACGAAGACCAGGCAGCGCGATGATGCCTTTCAGGACCCGTTTCAGCCCCGGCCGGTGCCGGTGCCGCCTCCCAGGTGCCCGCACCGCTCCGAGGGGCACCCGGGGAAGGGGCTTGGAGGGCGAGCACCCCCCCGCGCCGCGCTTTCCCTGCGCGCTGCCTTGAAACACAAGATTTGCCCCCAGCCCCAGCCCCGGCCC
>NW_026623479.1:394958-467117 GCF_030028575.1 Malurus melanocephalus
GGGGCGCTCGGCGGCGGCGGCGGGGGACGGGCGGGGCGGCGATGAGCGACCGCGGCTCCAGGTAACCCCGGCCGGGCAGCGATGAGCGACCGCGGCTCCAGGTAACCCCGGCCGGGCGGCAATGAGCGACCGTAGTTCCAGGTAACCCCGGCCGGGGCGGTTCCAGGTAACCCCGGCCGGGCCCTGCGGCCGCCGGAGAAGCGCGGTGCCCGTGGCCGCGTCTGCGGCGCTCCGTCTCCTCCCGACGATGGGAGGATGATGCCGCGGGCAGGGCCGGGCTGCGCCGGTGCCGCGGTTGTCTGTGCGTCTCCGGGGTGCCGCTGCCGGCAGTGACACCTGTGTTGCCGGGCAGTCGGCGGTGGCCGGAGCCCGGTGTCCTGCGGGAAGGATTGCTCGAGCCGCAGAGCCGCGGCTGAAGTTGTGTCAGCGCCGGCACCGGCCATGAACGCGGCCGCTGTGCGTGTGTTCCCCATCTCCCAACAATGCCGCCTCTGGGCTGCGCTTCTGCAGAGGAGTGAGAAATTCTGAGCTATAAATAACTCCGCCTTTCCTTTTTTTTTTTTTCCCTTTTTTTTTTTTTTTTTTTTTTTAAATACTCGTTATTGGCAACGCGCATCCGATTGACCCTTTCAGCAGCACCTGCCAAGTTTTTCGTGAAATCCGTTCAGGGAAGAGCGGTATCTCCCTGTACGTTCATGGTGGTGCTTGATGCCACACTGGAGCTGGTCCCTGTGCTGGGTTGTCCCTTTGTCCCAGACTTGTACACCAGCCAGCCGAGGAAGTGCTCCAGCGCGATGTCTGTACGCTCCAGGCTTCCCTCCTCCGGCGGGGGGATGCATTCTGCGCGAGTGGCCCCTTTTCCTGGTCATCGAGGCAGTTTTCAGAGACGGTTTTCCCCGATGCCAGAATCGAACCTTGTATTAAATACATCGAGGTATTTGATGTGGAAGGCAGGAGAAGCCATGGCTTCAAAGCGAGCAACATCTGAAAGCGATGGTGGGCCCGGGCTGGGAAGAGCGGGGCTGTTTGGGGCCCTGCAGCCCAGAGGGGTGTTGAGGGGCTGCATTTTGCSTCTCTCCGCGCGGTTCCGGTTGCGGGGTGGGCACAACGTTGTGCCAGGAGTGAATAGCCTGGGTGTCTGTGTGGGGAGTTTGGCAAACCCCCTTAAAGGCTCCGTGGCCCTGATGCCCCACCTGCCTGCATCCGACCCCGCGCCGGGGCTGCCTGAGCGGGGACGCCGCTCTCCCTTGTCTTTCTGAGCACGGGCGGGGATGCCTGCACAGGGAACCTGGGGGCCGGAGATAAACACGGGCTTTGCTGAGCGACTCTCGGGCTGACATGAACCGCCTCAGAGACAGGAGGAGGGGGAGGAGGACGGGCTGTCGGGAGGGCCGGAGCCAGGCTGCTGCCTGCCTCCCCGAGGGGGAGTGGGAAGAGGACGCTGCGGCCGGAGGGGTGATGACACCGACTTCCGTGGCTCCTCTCGTGGGAATCCACCTTCTCCGTGGCTGTCAGGCGGGGAGGAGGGGGCTTGGGCACAGCTCCGGAGCCGCCCGGGCGGAGGACGCTGTGCCTGGGGAAGAGGGAAGTAGAAGTGTGGCACATGGCTGCAGAGCAGCCTCAAGCTTCCAGTCACAGGTTACCCAACGATGGGTGCAGAATACGGAGTAAATTGGCAGTCGTGGGTAATGGGTTGTAGGTGTGCGACATGGACTGGTGGATGCTGGAGGCCAGGGAGTGAAGGTTGCCGTGGCAGGTTATGTGCATGGAGGGGAAGGATTGCCCTGAGCCGGGTTTCCTGCGGTGAGCACAGGCTGGTGAGGGAGGGTGATGCCTGTGGCTCCATGGGGCTGCATCCCTTGAGCGTGGAACTGGGCAGAGGAACTGGTGGCAGGCACAGTGTGGGGAGCTGGGGCTGAGGGCTGGCTGGCTTCATGGCCACTTCTGGGCTGCAGAAGAGGTTATAGTCTGAATCAAGATTTACATGGATGGCATTTCTCCACTGAGTGACTTTGGATAACTAAAAGTAAGTCCCAGTAGCTCCACAACGCCCTGAGCTCCTGTTACAGGATTAAGTTTCAGGCCTCGTGGGCCACTGCTTGCAGCAGCAACAGTTTGGGAGGCAGCTGTGGCAGCAGTGCTGCAGGAGGCAATGCCCAGKGTGAGCTGCTTTGGTTGTCACAGGCCCTGGGCTGGGGCCTCATTCACTTCAGGGCTTTAGCATGAGCATGCTGGCTTTTTGTAGGGGCTGATGGGGTCTTTGTGCCCTGTAAACTTAAAAACCCAGCAAGAGTATGTAAGGGGAGTTTCCCTAAAGTTGGTGAGCATTTTGCTGCTGACTACAGGAAGGAGAACTTTACCTTTCCAAGCAGATTGTTCACGGGGCAATTTTTCTGTAAGGATCTGACCAAAACTCAAAAAAACTGTGGAAATTGAATTCCAGATTGACCTGTGTGTCCTGAGGTGKCTCACAAGGTCTGGAAAAACAAAACTGGTCAGAAGAGGTGGTCTTCCTCCACCCCGTCGTATTTCTTTGCAGCTTTTATACATACAGTTACAAGGATAGGTGAGACACATTCAGCTTGGCAAAATATTGTTGGCCATAACAARCACAGCTCTTGTGTTAGCCATCTCCAGGCCTAGCACTTGCTTCTAGAGGAGAGCTGGTTTGTGGGGATAGTCACATTTTCAGTTCCTGTTCCCTTTGCCTGAAGCTTTCTTCTCTTTTTTGTTTAATACTTTAATTGTGACTGTGGATCCAAGTGTCCCTGGAGCTGCCAGTGTTCTGGCATCAAAAYCAGCTGGGAAGCTGAAGGTCTTTCAGATCTGCCCATAACTCCTCCTTCATTTTAGCCATGTCTGCACAGAACTGGTGGCAGGGGGGAAGTTGCCAGATTTGGCTTCCGCTGGTTGGACTCCCTGTGACTTTGGGACATTAACAATGCTGTCACTTTGTGCCTCTCTGGTTTGAGTACTGATTTCTGTTCCTTGCTGTGCTACACAGTGGGCAGGCAGGAGCCCACTGATCTTCCTCTTTCATTACCATCCTTAGCTCATGCCAAGGTGCTTGAAGCTTTTCTCTCAGGAACTTAATGTGGARGGCAGCAGTAGAAAGGAGGGAAAGGAACATGAATTAACTTACACCTGCAAAATTAAACCTTTTCACTTACATATTTTGTGCTATTTTCTGTTTAGTTAGCATTTTCTTCCTGCAGCTCTATTTTGCTTTTTACCTTTCAGACACGAATAGTTGAACTTGTGTATCTTCTGTTACTTTTACATTGGCTTTGATTTGCCTGTACTTGAATAATGGCATTAGGCCAAGTGGTGATTGGTGGGCTTCAGTGGGCCTGGGTCAGCACAGGTGGAGGCACTGATGTGAATGTCYTACCTCAGACCTGCTGTTGCTGGTGTCTCCTGCTCCTAGCAGTGATTTTATAATGGAAAAAATACAGCAGAAGTGTCTGTGGTTTGTTAGTCTCGGTGCTTGGAGTTTTGGAGATTGTTTCCAGGTGAACATCAGCAGCTGTATCTTGTGCACAATGAAAAGCAAGTATATCACTGTGCTTCGTTGGAGATAGCCAAAGGACTTTTCCTTTTGCATGTTCAATTACATTGCTCAAGCTTAGCATTGACAGTGCCCTGTTTATGAGTTGGCTTCCTGGGTTTTCTGAAACAGGGAGTTGGGCTGCAAGGTGGCACTCATTGCCTCAAACAAGTGCTGTGGGATGTGGCAGGTGGGTACACCTTGCTCTGGGCAAGCATTGTGGCATCCACCCTGTCAGTCCCACTGACAGGCATCCAGGAAGCCTGTGATGTTGTTGATATGGTCTTATGTCCCCAGCTTCTGGAGCTCTTGACTCTGTGGCCAGGGGACAGACAGGCCTACAAACACTCCAGGTCACTGGCTTCTGGGTTGGGAGGATCTTTGTGTCAGCGTATGTCACCAGCCCTACCTGCAAGTCTGGCACTTGGAGCACTGGGCTGGGTGCACCTCCAGGTGCTCTGRTGTCCAGTCTTGTATCATCTCTTCCAGAAGCAGACATGGAAATCATGTCCTTCTTAAACAGGGGCATGTCCTGYTCATTTGGATAACCTCTGCCATGTATGTTACTTTGTTTTGCTCTAGGCTTATCATTATGACTGCGTGCATTAARTATTGAGGGGTAAAATAGTGTTGTTATATATTCAGTGTGCTCATTTCCCAACATTATTTTTATTGTGTGTTTCTTAACGAGTAGTGTACCGAGTAGTGTGACTGTGTCTTGAGTGATGCAGAGCAAAGCACGTCTCTGCYCTGGAGTCTTTGCTGCCACTTCCACAGTTGGGGTGGTTTTCAGTGCCCCCACATGCTGGGTTTGGGGCTCGGTGCGGTACAGGTGCTCTGATACAGCACTGTAAGGCTTGTAAAGATGGGGAACGGTGAAGTTAAGGTTGGATACACATCCTTTGCTCTGCTGTGGTCATGTACTGTTTTATTGCCATCAGAAGCAAACTAAGCCAATTTGGATCCAAAACATGCTCAAGGAATCTTTGGGTATTTCATGTTTCTTTGTTGGCCTGATGGCAAAAGTGTGCTTTCTCAGGAAATGGAAACATAGATTTCGATGTGACCCCTTGACTTCTGAAAGTGACACCTGGCACGTGGCCCAGTGAGCTCTGTGCTGTGGTCCAGCTTGCTGTTCATGCGTGTGCTCGGCTTTGCCACAACTCACGGTACTGCAGTGTCAGTTTTGTCCTGCTGTAGATCCCCATAAGCCTGAAACAAACTGCCGTTTCRACATTGCAGTATGGCACAGACTCCAGAGCCAGACCATTCTCATTTCCTTTTCTAATCCTCAAGTGTTGAAAATGCTCTGGCACCTTAGCAGGCTCAGTGTTGCTCTGCAGGGTGTATGCACAGTTGAGTGCATGTGATGAGGGGAGTTCTAAAACATTTTCTTGCCGTGTCACCTGAGTGGGCTCATTTCTCCAGACGGTGCTGTTGAAGGGGCAGCAGCTGTGTCCCCCTCCCAGTCTCTGTCCATTTGCTGGCATCAAAAAATTAGTTTCCTTTATTTAGAAAGGGTACTGGAAAGTACTTCTCTGTGTCTCTTGAGGGGAGTGAAAGGCCTAATGTTTTCCATTTTCTGTCTYCTCCTTCCCTATTCCCTATTGTGAAGGAGAAAATCCTCCAGATCAGAAATTTTCCAGGCGCTTCCCTGCAGAGAGTCTTGATTCAACCTGCAGTGCCCAGATGCCAGCTCATATTTATCAGGTGCATCCAGCCACTCCCCAGATGAACCACAGGGCTGCTGGTGCATGGTAAACCTGAGAGGGAAAAACTGAAGGCATGCAATTAAAATCCTGGGCATTTGCTAAAACTGTTTTTCATGTCTCCTACCTTCACAGGCAGGAGATTGTGGATTTGGATTTGGGATGCTCTTGATGTGTCACCAGAGAAGCTGTCAGATGTGTGCATGCAGAAATGGAAGCTTGGGAAATGCTTTTAATTGTGATTCCGCTCTGCACAACACAGATTGTCATGCTTTGAGCTCAGGTTTGTTTGTATCAGGGACAGACATTGATACCACAGCTCCTATTGGCGCATGAATATTTCAACAACTGAAACGATGCCTGCTCCAGAAAAGAGCTGCTTACATCCGYGTTTGATCTTTTTAGCAAGCCTAGCCAGCTCAGGTTGGCATCCTGGTTATTTATTTCCTACAGATGTGGTCTATATTAGCTGTGCTTGTGCTGTGCTGTGACTCTCTTCMTTCCAGAGAATTCAAGCTGGGAAGAAGTGAGATTTCAGGCAAGAAAAAWGGCTAAAGCAGACATAATTTGCTCCCAGGTTTGTTTCGTTTTGAGGAAGGCACCTTGCACTTTGTAGGATGCATGGACCAGAAAGAGGTGGAATAATGCTTGGAAGCATCTAGAGTGGCAGTCTGTGGGGWCAGTCTTCTCCTTTCAGTTCTGCCCCACATCCTGTACTACACCTTTTCTCCATGCTCTTACTCTATCTTCGCTTYTTGTACTAGGGGTATGCAGAGTCCTCCTTGTTAGTGCCATTAATGAATAATGTTTAGTGCTTCAGAAGGAATAAGCTGAGAGTGGAGTCKTAGTCTTTTCTGCAGTATATTAACAGTTGACACACAGAGGTTGTGCTCTGGACCCTTCTTGAAAGCTAATGTGATACTGGAATGCTGAAACTTCTGCTACCTTTGTGTGTTTCTGAAGCAAATTGTCCACAAAGCATCTAATTAGGGGGCACTTCTATGCCACAGCTCTTCATGAAGACAGAGCTTTTGAGCAACTTGCACTTTACGGCATGCTCTGTCTTCTCCCATGGTCTGTGGAGCACTCTGGACACTCAGGATGAATACCACTCTTCATGTAGTAAGGAAAAGCAGTAAGAGTCTGGATAAGATGTAGTTTCCCAGTTCTAAGTCCTTGGTTTGGTAAGCTCCCTTTCCTCTTACGTGATGAACACAACAGCTCATGAATGAAGTTCCCAGGCCCACACRTGACACAAGAGGTCCGTTTCCTGATTCTTGAGGACTTTTTGARCTGCATTTCATGTTGTATGCATTGCTGATCCCCGCAGAATGGCAGAGCTTGGTCTCATGGATACACCTGAACATGTGTGACTCTGTTTGAGGACTGCTTCTATTGCAGTGCTTRTCTCGAGTGTGATTGCTCCTGTACTGGAACAGGAATTACACATARCTGTGTATGTACCCACAAGCAGTCGTGAATATAATCCCAAAATCAACCCATAATAGGCCTGCCTTTCAGGCAAGGAGAGGAAAAAGTCGTGCTCTCGCATAATCCGACAACTTCTAAAGCACAGGTTYTCATCAGACTGATGGCTTTTGTTGGTAGGGTCATTAGGCAGAAGATGCTTTGCACTGGTCTGCCCTGCGCTGTTGGTGAGGCATTGCTTTGTGATCCATGGAGCTAGCCATGTCTGAATGCTGGTCCCCCTCACCATGGGAAGGGCAGCTTAGGCTCTCTCCCACTGTGCTCACTGGAATTTTGAATGTTGGTGCCAGAAGGCAGGGAGCAGTAGGTGCATATTTCAAACATTTTTCTGCACTCTGAGCATCTCGAAGCGTATTTTATGTGAAAACTTTTAAAGATTTACAATAAATGGGTAACAGTCAAGCCTGGAAAAAAGGAGAGATGCATTAGGCAGGGTCTGACTGCTCAGGGGGGCTGGGTGCCAGGTTGACTCGTGTCAAACACACTGGAAACAAAAGGATGAAGTCAGATGCCCAAGGTCATTGGTAGGGTGCTGTCAGAGCAATGGAAGATAGCAGTTAGAAGCAAACATGATTGAACTTTTGTGTCCTGAACTCGCTGTGGGGTATAGTGGTGTTGGTGTRGCTGGGGACCTTGAAAACCTAGGCTACTAGGTGCCTAAATGAGTCAATGGCAASTAATGAGAACCATTKCCATCYGGCAGTGSCAGGGAGAGARGAGCCCTGGCACCCTGAGGCYGCAGGGCTCATTTGAAACACACGASGAAGGAGGGACATGTTGGATGGAGAATTGCTACTTGTGATATGTTAGGTGTTAAATGCATCTGACACAGGGAGCTTGTGCAAAGGTCTGGATTCAGGATGTGCTTGTGCTTAGCAGAAATGTTCTGTTCTGTGAGTGCTGTGAGCACAAAGACAAGGCCCCCAGCCCCTGCTCAGCTATTGGAGGTTGGTGCTGAGCCGAGTGTTGTCAGGTAGCCATTATATGCTGCACAGGTGGCCATGGAATGCCATGAGATTTGGAGTGGGAGATCTAGGGATCCCTGGGGTCTGGAGATTTAAAGATGGTTTAGACCCTGTATTTTACTTGCAAGTTTTTGGGAGGGATGTCCTTGTATGCATATATATCATATGCAAATGGATTTTGAGTTGTGTGTTTTGTCTGAATTTAGAAAAGGAGTGATTTGGAGAAAGAATCCTTCAGGAAATGCTGCTTTTGCAAGCATAGACCTCTTGACTGTGATTTGTGGGGGAGGAAGGAGTGGGAATGAGGGGGAGGTTCACTGAGGTTTTCTTCTTTTCTTGTTGCGTTTTGGGAAAACTCCAGCCAAGGCCCACATACAGTCAGATGAATCAGCCTCCCTTTTGCCATAAGTAATTGGCAGCTCTAGCTGCAATGCAGTTTTGATGTATGGCTAATACACTTTTCCTTAGTTAATTGAGAAGAAACACTGCAGTAGACGCATGATGTTGAGTTGGCCTTTGTAAGGAGTCTTTGAGCTAGTAGGGAGATACTGTAGGCAGCTTCTTGAGAGGCTGGAATTTGCTGCAAATGATATTCCATACTCTAGTCTGAAGGCTGTCGTTGCTGTTCATCTGCTATAGAAAATACATTTCCTGTTTTATACAYGTGTAGAGAGCTCTGTGAGTTGGCACATGGCACTGTTACTCAGTGCAGGGTTTCCTTGGAACAGTCTGATTTTWTAACAACTTCAACAGAATATTCATGCTTTTAGATGAGTGGCTGTTCCTGTGCTGACAAATAAAGCATTTTGGCCTTCTCATATTCCTGTAACAAAATGAAAATCACTTGTTTTCTAAAGCATCTGGTGCCAAGTCAGACTCAGAGCTTTCTGTGTCTGCTGTAGGATTTCCACTGAGCTCRGAAAACTTACCAGACAAGCTCAGCATTCACCACTGGAAGTATCTGGAGTAACTGGAGGGCTTTCTTGTCCTGGAAACAGGACATGGAGCAGTTGCCCTTGGCGGGCTAAGACTTGCCAAATGTATTTTAAAAAATTTCCTTTTGGAAGCCAACTTTTACATGGAAAGACTATATTACTTTCACAGCTGTAGTATTTGTTGGTAAATATTGGCTTTAATGACATACTTTATTTCTGCTTCACTTTAGCAGAATATCAACTTTGCAGTGAAATGAGTGTGCTACACTGGGGCAGTAGCAACAGTGTTCTTTTGCAGTGTTTTCAGTGGTAAATACCATACCTRTTATTTTCATAGCATTTGAAAATACATTAGAAACAAGCCCCGTTGAGGAACCTGTAGTCACAAATGTGATTAACTCAGCCTTGCAGTTTTAGTCATGGCCAATGCTTCCCTAAATGTTGGTCTAAAAAGAGAGAACAAGCMTGGCCTTGAGTTACTCTTTCATGGGATTGCTTCATTGGTAGGCAGCATGTGGCCTTCCTCCCTCCAGTTGTTCTGAGGTAGAAGAAAACTATAAAGTCATGAGAGGCAAATGAAACAGAAATGGCTCTTTTTGCCATGCACCTTTGTAGGGTRCAGAAAGAACTCTTGGATATTTGGAGATACAAACACATAGAAAGCATCATGCATCCCCCTTCCATGCATCTTTAGCTGAGGAACACTCCTGCTTGTTTGTGTCTGTAGAGGGGTTTTATCAGGGCCAGTTGGGCTGTGCTCTTTCTCTTTCCAGTTCACTGGACAAGGGTTTTATGTTTTCTTCAGCATAATTTTAAATGGCCATTATTTTACCCCATTTTGGAAAGGAGCTGGTATTTTTATAACTCAGGGTGTCATATAACTAACCTTTCTCTTTTCTGAACAAGGTCATTACATCATGATGCAGTAATCCTCTGTCTGTGGGATAAACCATCCTCTCTCTGTGTCTCTGTCTGCTGTTCTTATCTGTGTTTGCTCTTTCTTAAAGTGTGCACAGAGGCAAGGAGACATGAGGGGAGAGAAAAAGTTGTGATTCTGGCCTGCTAAACTATGTTTAGAGAGAATAATACATGGTTTGTGAGATGCAAAGGGCTGTTGTCTCAGAGCTATTGCTTTGATACTTTATCCACAAAGAGAAGCTCCATAGTCTCAAGTCAGAAGAGCCTGGGGATGAAATTACACCTTTGCCAGGCTATGACAGGTTAAACTTTATGGAGATGCAGGTAGCAAATTATCCACAGACTGAATTGCAAAGGAGGGCTTTAAAATGGGCTTTAAAAACCTGCTGGGGAGATTAAGTGGATAAAAATAGTTACTTCTTGTGTCCCTCTTTTKGTCTGTAGTGCTGAAAGCAATCTGCAAAGGAAGGAGGAACAATGTTGTTATCTGGTCTCAGCCCAGAGGAACCCGAGGGATGGAGCAATGGCACTGAGGGTGGAGCAGGGAAGAGCAGGAGCCAGCAGCAGGCCCCAGCCATCTTGCTGCCTGTCCCTTTCCCTGGCCATTAGACTAAGCTGCCTCCCTGCTTGTTGCAGTTTCTCATTTGTCTTGGATGTGTCTGTGTACTTTTTCCCGAGTCAGTTTACACCACAGTATGTCATTCATGGCTAGCYTGGGGTGTGCCCAGTGAGATATGGTTCATAACTATTTTTGATTCACTTACAAAGGGATTAGGTGACGTGGTTGCCTGGACAGCAGGGGCTGTACTGGGTCTCTCCCAGTCCTATGTAACCTGAGGTGATGCCATCTAAGCTGCAGCAAGATGCCAGTGATGTAATTTCAGACTGTCTGGACTGAGCGCCAGTGTAGGTAGGGAGGCTGCACATATGTAAGACAGGCTGAAGCAGAAGATAGACAGGGTTTGATTCACAATGAAACCAGGTAACTGAGCAAAGGAGAATTGTTGATTCTGTCTCACTTGCTCTGAGGGGAAACAGCCCATACTGTACTGAAAAACTCTGAGGTCTCTTGCAGATTAAGACAAATAACTGAGTTGAGTCACCAGATTGTAGTGTCTCAACAAACTACTTAAAAATATGTCAGGTCCTTTCTGTGGGTGGATGTTACAGTGGCAGAACTACCAGAGAAACGCATCTGAAATCACATGAAGGCTTCAGTGTTAGCATCGTGCCAGGTTTATGGCAGTGATAGAGCACATGTCTTCCAGGCTGGAAGTGATAGACGCCTGTAGCTGTCAGCAGGACAGGACTATGATGGACACCTTGCAGGGGGTGCTGGTGTGGGCACAGTGCTGCACTCACATGCTTTTGCAGCTCTCAGAGCAGACATGTGCATCGGCTTGCTTGGAGTGCGGGCAGAGAGCTCGGATTGGGCTGTGCCCATCTGTGGAGACTTAGCTGTGGCTGAGCAGTCCCTGCTCCAGTCAAAAGGATCACCAGTAATAACCACTATATTCTCGAGATAATATTTCCATGCTTGGTACTTGTCCGTAATTTATTAAATCCCCAAATCCAAGGGTCTTCTTATGGAGATTACATGGCTGACAGTATTTGTATCCATGTTTCATCCATACTGACTCTGTTGATGCAGATAGGCTCTATGTAGTTTGGTCCAATGTCAATGGTTTTTTTTAATGGAAAAGGGGAAATTTTTTAATTAGCTTAATTAATATAATTTATATGCTATAATTTTTTTGTTACTGGAAGAATTCTAGCGAATGAGTGTGTACTAACTGATTTGCATTATTGGTTTGTGTCTGTTGTATTCAGTGCAGTATCTCAGTGCAGTGCAGATGAAAATCTTGGACTAAGATTCCAAGGGAATGACCATGTTTGAAAAAACCATAGTCACGGCAGCACTTCCAATTGACTGACTTCCCAGCAGCCACTTGTTATGATAGCTTTGACTTTTTTTTTTATGTGAAGCTAAATTTCAGAGCAGCATTGATTTTTATTCATATAACTTGTGATTTGCTGAGTTATAGGTGACAGCAGCTTTCCCTCTTTAAGAGGTCATTCTGCATGTGTGTGTGTGTGTGTGTGTGTGTGTGTGTTTAAAAGCTGCAGAATCACATCTTAAAGTCCTCTAAACATGCTTAGCTGAGTGTAATATCTTTCCTTTTGCACTTAGTTTTGGAGCCAAATATTCTAAAAACAACTTTCAGTGCTTTGATGTGGTTTCCTAATTTTCTCATTGATGCTATTAATATTGCATGCCCAGTTGCTCCATGGTGGGTGTCAGTAACAGCAGCCATCTGTGAGAAAGGAGCTGCTTCCTGGCATGGAGGAAAATTTAGGCCAGCTGTGGATGCTGGAACCACATCTTAGAGACTGTTCCTCTGGGCTCTCCCTTCGCTSTGCTTTGCCTGAGACTCAGCACTGAGCAGAATTTCTGGTACCCAGCATCCCACAGCCTGTGGAGCTGCATTTCTGTGTTAATGTCTGAGCCTCACGCCTTGAAGAGAGAAGGTAGGGCCTGAATTTTTGCCACAGTGGGCTTGTGCTGCGGGCATTCCAGATAGCTGGTTCCCCTCAGCTCATCAAGGGAGTTGCCCATGCTCCTGTTCAGTTTGAGCAGTACTTGGGACATCTCCTGCTGCACCCATTCAGCACAAGTGGTGGTTAATGAATCYAGTAAAACAAGTGAGAATGTAATTGCAACTTTGGCCTGATACTTTAGAGGAAGCCAGTTTCTCTGTAGTTTTTTCCTGTGATGTTGAGGAAAAGCATTTTCTCTCTGCCCTTTAGCTTTAATTTCTAGGTATATAAATAGGTTAGAATTGAGAGAGCAGGGGAAAATAAGCAGCATCCCAGGTAAGGCTTAGATATAGAGGATGTGTGTCTTGCCATATGTTGAACTGTTCTGCAGTCAAACTTGCGGGATCTGGATGGATTTCCAGCCTGTGTCAGAGCTCAGTGGCGAGATTGCTGTCAGCAAAAATTGTCTGTCAGTACTGTTTTTTCAGTCTGAGTTAACTACCTTGGGGCATCATGACACACCTTCTAGCCTAGAGGACAGTCCTTATGGAAAATAATGATCATTGGCCAAATTCTGCCTGCAATTATGTGGTCTGACCTCAAGTTTTCATTTAATTTACAGAATTGAGGTTTATAAAACAGCTGTGTTTAATAACACATCGATTCTCATCTTGATGTGACATCCTAGATAGCATTTGCARTTGGAACATGTTTCTGCTGTTTTGCAGCACACATTCTTGCTTTCTGTAGTTATCTTCAAAGTCCTTTCCCTCTTACAAGATTYCCTTTCTCAAGAGTTCTTGGGACAGGCATTTTGCAGATCACTGCAAGCATAGGCCAGTTACTCAGACAAGGGCTTCAACCCTGGAGGTGCTTCCTTATGACACAGGAAAGAAAGCATGGTTCTGCCTTTGGAAGAGTGGAAATTTGTTTCTTTRAGGGCAAACAAACCTTCTGCAAAGACTTAGGAAGTGATTCGTCTCCATTAACACAGTCTGCAGTATCAGCTTATCAGACTGGGATCGTATGTTGCTCTTTATGATATAATGCCCCTGAATGTAAATTAGATCAAGACACTCTTRCAGTTTGCAGCAGCCAAAGTTATATTAGTGCTGATGATAATTGCTGAAAGAGTATAATGATTACCCAGATAATCATGGCTGAGTTCCATCAGAAACGCTGAACACTCACCTTCTGATAAAGGGCCCAGCTTTCAACTGTTGTGAGACTTTGCTGAGMTGGGAATGGTACAAGCCCAGAAAACTGGCACAGATACTGTCTTGGTRGCTTGTCAGATACTGGCCACATGGAAATATTTTGTGGGATCAGAAGACAGATCAGAACAGGGTTTATGCTTTTTTTTTTTTTCCTCAGACTTGCATGCCACAGAAATCAGTGGAACAAGTCAGAGCCAAAGGGACAGAGCAACTTTCCTCTTCAGCTCACAAGTCATCAGAGATTTGTATTATCTGATGTGAATCCTCTTTCAGACTTAAAGGAATGCAGTCCCAAATCCTTCAGCAGCTCCCAGTTTTTCCATTGCAAAAACCAATACCACYGTTTAACCACTGCTGTGGTGATCTTGGAGGCCAGGACCTGAATAGGCCGTGGAAGCACCAGGAACTGTCTCAGTCATGTAGAATCACAGAATCATAGAATGGCTTGCGTTGGAAGGGACCTTAAAGATCATCTGGTTCCAACTCCTTGCCATGGGCAAGGACACGTACCAGCAGAGCAGCTTGCTCAGAATCCCAACCAACCTAGCCTTGAATATTTCAAGGATTGGCACATCCACTTTTCTGGGCAACCTGCTAAAAATAATGGAATGCTTCATTAATTTAGATGGCTTCTTGGTAGTGAAGTTAATCTTGGCCAGGCCCTAAAGGTAACATGCAGGTGTATGTGCTCAGTAAGACTAAGTAACTTGTGCTTGGAACATGAGTAGAAGTGTTTGCTTCCTACATGGATGATGAGGCACATGCAACTGGAGCTGGATTCCCATGGGAGGTGAGCACTGCCTTCCATGTGCACCTGTAATGCGCTGTAAATTCTGTGCTGCAATACTGAATCCTGTCGTATTCTTTAGAAATTTATGGATAAGGTGTTCAGGGAATTTTGTTCCAGGGAAGTCCAGATACGGGTTCAGGTGTAAGCCTTGCATGAGGAGTAAATGAGCTGTGCAGTGAGGTCTGKCAGTATTTTCTGATCAGGCTGTTATGTCTTTCTGAAGGGAGAGTGAGAAGAGCTTTGTTTTGACCAAGAGGACATGGAGGCTCTCTGTTTTGATGGTAGGTGCTATTTGTTGACTTCTTAATAAAATCCTTGATATAAGAAAGAACTCTTTATGGTGAAAAGTGCTCATGCCAAATAAAACAAGAGATGGTGGCTTGAAATAGAATTAAGTATTTCTAGGAGAAGCAAAAAATGTGTTCTAAATTCAATGAGTGCCTTAATACCACATATTAGAGTTTCCTTGATAGCATTTCTAATCAGCAGGCYCTTATCCATTCTCTGCTACTATTAGTTGCAGCTTAATGACACATAATTGTATTGGCTCTTTATCACTCAACTTGCCAAGTTCTTTATCTCTTGGAAGGCAGGATGGAGAGGAGRATTTATTGCCTCACTGTCTCTTGATGTTCTGCAATGCAAATGTGTATTTTGCCAAAGCCTTTGGGAAGGTACCTTATCAGAAATTGTAGGCGATTGCACACCTAGAAGTTGCATCCTGCCTGCACTGATCGTCCTGCCGAGTCCTGTTAATGTCACATTACCCTGCATYCACAGAGTTTGGTAAAAAGGAGATCAGTGAGAAAGCTGGATGATAAACACTAATTTTTGATGTGTGCACATACATACACACAATTAAAATTTTTGACAGCTGTTGCCAGCAAGCCATCAAAGCAAACTTTTTACTGAGGGTAAGTGGGTGAAGAATAGAGGTGTGTAATATCTGGGGCACCAGAACAACTGCAGTGTTCACTGCTGGGTCAAGTGGCGATGCTGCAGTAGAAGGGAGTGCATCTCTCCTCCAGCCTCCCCATGGAAGTCATCATGGGCCAGCTGCTCATACAGCCACTTGTTGCTGGGGGTGTCTGTCTTGTGCTGATGAGCTTGCTGGAAAAGCAAACTTGGGAGCATCTTTCAGAACTGCAAGCACAGCTTTGGCAGCAGAGTAAATGTTTCTTTGGTCTTTTGTCTTACAAAGAACAGAAGGTAATCTGTGTTGTCAGTATGGGAGGAAGAATCATAGAATAATAGAATGATTTGGGTTAGAAGGGACCTTAAAGACCATCAGGTTTCAACYCCCCTGCCATGGTACATCTTCCACCAGACCRGGTTTCTCAGGGCCCCATCCAACCTGACCTTGAACRGTCCCAGRGATGAGGCAGCTTCTYTGGGCAGCCTGTGCCARRCTTTACCACCCYCACAGTAAAAAATGTCTTCCTAGCATCTAATCTAAACTTGCTTTCTATCAGTTTGAAGCCATTCTTTCCTTGTAGCCTATTTAGGTACTGGAAGGAAGTTCTGGTTTGTCAGAACATGGCAGCAGCCTTTCACTTTTACTTACAAATCCCCTGCTTTGAATGGTGTAGACAACMAGTGTAAATGTGCTTGTGCAAATTCCAGCCTTTGCTTTGATCCATTTTGTGCAATTGGATTGTCAAACTAARTAGTACTGGCTGCTGAAAGACTTAGGCCAGAATTTAGATGTATTARCATTGCAGTTTAGATTATAGTGAGTAATTTTCTAGGGAGTTTAGCCAGTGCTGTCACTTGGGTGAAGGAGCTGAAGCAAAGGTTGAKGAGTTCCAGTAGATCCAAGTCCTGATGGTTCTCTTCTCCCCTCTGGTGGGACTTACCATCCTTTGGGCCAAGTTGCAAGAACGTCTGCCTCAACATTTATTGCTGTAAAGTTGGAAAGTTATCCCAAATCCCTTTGGTGGCACTTTAGGTTAAGTCAGCAGATGATACATAGAAATGGTTTAGTGCAGACACATCTTCCTTTTTGCCAGTGTCTCTGGGTGAGCAGGAGCTTTTGGCAGAAGAGCTGCTTCAGTCTCACAGGACGCAGAAGTGTCACACAGCTGCCTTTGCATGTTAGGAGTGTGTGGCCCTGTGCCCATCTCCAGAGCTCTTTTAAAAGGTTCTAGGCCAAGATCATAGTTCACTTTTTATAACTCACATGTTGTGCTTGGAAGAGCTGGTTTGTGTTGAGTCCAGCATCACAGATTCTTATGTAGGATAGATCCAAGTTGCCTGTGGCATGTATGTCAAATAGCCACGATAATAACAGGAAATAATAGCAGCCCCTCACCTTCTACCTTTTCTAAGCACTCAGCAGCCATTAATGAATTAGTAATCTGCACAGAATCCCTGGGAGGTGGCCAGCAGGTTAGTTCTTTGTCGGAGGGAGGTTGAGTGGAGATCTGACATCCTTGGACTCGAGACAGCTCATCTTGTGATACCCTGGTCGCTGTGTATACACAGCACCACTCACAGGTAAGTGCAGCCTGAGCTCTCCCTGTTGTAGGGCCAGGTAGGAAATGGTTTTGTCTTTGGTATCTCCCTGGAACTRGGATCTATTTAAGCTTTTCAGAAAAGAGTGGGAGTGGTAGAAATGCTATTAAGTTTTCACGGAAGAGTGGAAAAATTGTTCTGGGGAATCTGGATCCCCTGCGTTGCACCAATGGTGCTGGTGCCTGCATTGAGCCCACGTTTCCCACTCCTATTCACAGCCCCAATTCTGCACTTTCTTCAGCTGCTCTGTAAGAGAACAGAAATGCTCTTCCCTCTCTCTTATGTCCAGAGACACGTCCWTCTGATGAAGCCTTGCAAAACAGTGGCATATTCATATGAAAAGATTCTCTTTCAAGTCACTGACATGTAACTTGCTGAAAAATTCATGACTAGTTCCAGTCAGAGACCTTGGCTTTCCCATGAGCATGACCTGCGCCTGTCACAGATGCCTTCAGGGAGGTAGAATCTGAAGCACAGGATCAGTCCCGGGTGACCAGGAATTTGTTACAGCATAATTGTAGCCACTGAGAAATGAGGGAATTGAGGCACATTGTAATTATGCGATTGGCCAGAGTCCCCATGATAAGTCAGTTACAGAGCAGAAAAGAACATCAGATTCTTGGCATTTCCTCCTGTGCTCCTGGGCAGGGAGGCAGGATGGGAAAAGTCCTTCTGATTTTTGGATTAGATTTGRGCACTGAAGGCTGTTTGAAAGGCCTTAGTTCCCATCAAGAAATTATGGAGATGTCAATAGTAGAATTAATTTTTTGAAAGAAATCAGCAACTTAAAGCTGTAGCTGAAGATCGGGGGATCARCGGTTGGGGCTGCAGACTTGCAGAGGGGATGTGATCAATGTACATAGCAGAAGAGTATTCAGTAAGGAATGTGACCTGGTGCACCTGGCCCTAGGGCTGTAGGCAAGTATGTAAATGTCAGAATATGAAGGTGAACCTGTGCAGCAGTACACCAGGGCAGAAGATGATTTTGCTGTCATAGTTTTCAAATGACAGTGATTGCTATTCCCTAGAGTACAGGAGATTCTTTGTACAATTTAATTCAGAATATGGATTGATGTATTAGATGCTGTGTGTGTACAGGGGGCAGAACCAGGGTGCTCCAGTTGTATTTCTTAGCTGGGGACCTTAGAGCAGCTGGTGTGAATGTTGGGCTGCAGGAGGAGGAGTTTGGGCTCTCGAGGTGTATATCAGGGACAGGTGGTGGCATGTTTGTTAATTTATATAATTTTTGCATCCATAGACTTATTAGGGCAATTTTGAATGGTAATTTGATCTCTGTGCATTGATTTCCTAATTTGTAAGCTCTTTGCAGACTGGTGCCTSTGCTCTGGCTGGCTCAGGTCAGCTGTGTTCAGCTTCTGATGCCGAGGGTGTGCTCTGTGTGGCCCAGGCTATGTGTGTGCAGTGTGCAGGGTCTGCCCTTTGTGCCTTTTCTCATTTGGGYGGAAGGGCTGAAAGTTTCAGCAGTGGAAAGCCCAGAATTCTGGCCCGTGCTCTACAGACAACTGTGTGATTTCTCTAATAAGAATTCACTGATTACTCCAGAAGTGCTTCGAGATTATTAGAATTAGGATGGCTGTTACTGTCTTTTACCTGTGTGATGTCCAGAGATTTACTTACTTGTAGCTAGTGAAGAGCTTTATAAACCTGAGCTAAATCACTCTTCAGATGCCCAAAATGTTACCATTCTGTGTAAATATTTTCTAGGTAATGGAACAAAAACATTTTAAAACACAGGAAGTTATACAGGAGCAAGATCTGTAAGATGTTGAATTTATTTAGGAGCTGTTGCAGGCTGAACAGAATCTGAAGATAATGAAATAGTAATAAACCATGATGTGATGGCCCACATTTTCTGGCAGAGGCTCGTTCCGTGTGCACCATCCTGCGTCAGCCCAAATTAGACTCGCAGGTCCCAGGATGAGATGGAGGAGCATGCCCACTGGTACAGCAGGACTTCCATGTGCCTGGCATGCCCAGAAAGCAATACAGGGCTGCCCATTCTGAGCCACGGGCTTTGCCTTCACACTTTGTGTCCTCCCAGGGTTTGTGCATTTATTAGCTGGCAGCTTGGCTTCGGCCCCTGTGGCAAGCAGCCTGCTTTTCGGCGTGCAGAGCCTGAGAGATGCCCTTGACTTCGGTGGGAGCAGAGGGAATGCAGCCCTTCTCATGGCTGGGCCAAGTGTGTCTGAGTCACAGAAAGGGCAAACAGCCAGGGCTTTTCCTCACAAAGGCGAGGAAGCTGAATTCATTTAGTTCTTAAAGGAGTGTTTAGCTCGCAGATTGGAAGGGCCCATAGAAATCTGATACAACATTACTGGAGTCTATTTGGGTACTTTGGTGGAAATTGAATAAGACTTGAAATGTGTAAAGTCTTTGCACTTTTAGCTGTAATGACGATGCTGATAAGCAAAATTGAATTAAAGAGAATAAAGGAGAGAGATGTCTTCCCTGTACTGTTACYTGGTTTCTTTTCATAGAAATATCTGCATCTAGATTATTTTAGGTTTTGTTTTGTTTCCCTGTGGTATCATAGTCTCTTTAATAAATAATTTGTGGTTCTTTGTGACATTTTTTCTTTACTCCTGAAGAGAGGAGATCCAATTTCGTATCCCTTTTGGCTTTGAGGTGTGTAGTTGCAAACAGCTTCTRCCATGTCTCTTCTTCTTAACATTTCCTCCTGTTTACAGTTGTGCCTGCACCCTGGGAAAAGTTTACTCAATGCAAGGTAAATATTTTCTCTCTTGTGGTACATTAAGGTTTTATTGTTTTATTTTGTTTCTGATAACAAATAAGRGCTGTTTGAGCTGCAAGAAATTACTAATTTTGAAAAAAAATATTTTAAAAGTGAATGGATACTTTCAGGTGTAAAGACTAAACAAACAGGATGGGTGGTCACTGCCTTTTTCTAGTCTGCTTGTAAGTTTCCCTCTGAAGTTTATCACAAGCGGGGGAAAAAAAAGTCTCTGGACATTTGCTGTAGTAGATCCTTGGTTTTCCACTRTAGCTTTCCCCTATCCTAGGTCTGTGTGTCTGACTGGTGGGGTGGAACTTTGATCTGCTAAGCAGTCCTAGCAAAGATTTGGAATTCAGAGCAACCTTTTGTTGCTGTAATTTGTTTCATCTGGGACAGGAAGCATTCTGATGATCCATGTTGATGACAAAAATTCTGAGGATGGTGCTGGCTGGTATACCATGGCATTTAGTCTTGCAGAGAAAAGGCAATGGTTTTTTTTTCTTGTGATCTGGCCCATCAAGGAGGTGGTATTTTATTATTATCTGCACTCTGAAATCAGTTGGAGTCTTCTGTTAGAATCAGGTAATAATTTGGTGTGTTAATCCACTGTCTTCCACTGGGATATGCACACATCATTCTGTAAAGTTTCTTTTCCTGTGTGTCTTTGCTGCCATTAGTGAGCACCAGCAAGTGCTGAAGGGTGATRCTCTCTGAACAACAGGGGCAGCTATCCCTTAGAAGTACTCCATGAGGTTGTTATACACGTCCTTGGTCCTGACTTGTGACCCAGGCAGTGTTGGTAACTAATAAGGTGTGCATGGACATGTCCCATTCCAGGGAGTGTGGCTGATGGCTCATTTTCTSTCTGAGGAAATGCACTTTGTGAGCTGTAAGGCATCAGCTGGTAAGTGGAGTGGGACACTGGTTTTCCATATTTTCCATASTYTYCTTASGTTTGCTGCTGAGGCATCTTGGTGTTGCTGTTAGCTGCACTGTAGGACTTTGGTACCTCAGGGCTGGGCAGGGAAAAGCAGGCAGCGAAAATCTGCCTAAGGCTGTAAAATAGGGAGGAGCTGACAAAATCAAGCCAGTAGCAGAGCAACTTCTTGTGTACCAGCTTCCTTGGGTGGCTGAAGGGACAAGGGCAGATGCAGRTCTCCAGCTCAGGAAGAGGCCGTGGAACAGTGTTGTGTCTCCAGGTCCTGGCTGTGGCCTTGTGCTCTTTGGAGACAGCAGGATGATGAGCAGCCCTTTGGCTGGGGTGGGACCCATGTCTGGCCGGGTCCCTGTGGTGACCCTGACCCGCCTGCTGCTGCAGAGAAACCCCCCGGGGTGGAGGTGCTTGGCCCCACACGCTGCAGTGTGTGCTGATGGCCTCAGATKGTCCCAACTTCAGAGTCTGCAGAGCTGCTCAAGGTACTCGTTGCACCTATGGCTCTCAGAACTCCTTTAACAGCCTCAGAGGTAAATGCAGGGCCAGGAATTAGCCTCACTGGGAATAGGTTCACTCAACAATCATTCTTATATCATGCTTAGTCTTTGTGACCTGTAATTTAGTGTGGCTTTTAATTGGTTTTCCGTAAAAGTGTCCTTTTCTGTTCTAGTTTTTTAGTCAAAACCCCTTTTTAACGCCTTGTAGGGACGTAAGTTTCTACAAAAATGATAATTTTTTTTTTATCAAATGTGTTATCATTCAATGTTTGCGTGGTCCTTTTATCATTTCTTGTTTGCATGGTCCTGCTGCCAAGCAGTGGATGGTTCTGTCTGTCAGCTTCTGTCAAGCTAAAGTGGTAATACCTCTGATTTTGTGAGGGTTTTTTTRTCAACAGCTTGTATTTGCCCACTGATCTCAGAACATTTTTTTTATTCTACAACTTCAGCATTTGGTGGTATTTCTCCCGTCTAAGATTGCCTCTTATCACTGCAGCTGGCTCTACAATCCAGCTGGAATCAGATTCATCTTTGATTTAATGGAAGAGCTGCAAACAGCAGTCACTGTAGAATGGCTGGCAGCTTCTTGTGCAGAGCCTGACTATTGAGAGTCTGTCTCGGTACTGCAGAGATCCTTCTTTCCACAGGATCATCCTCAGGCACTGCATTCACTCTTGTTACCCATGTTGTGGAGAAACTGCATTGTGAAGGCAGTCTGTTTTGTGTGTGTGTTTAGCCCATTGTTCTGAGCTGAGCCTTGCTCTTTTTGCATCTCTCTCTGTACTGTGCTCTGGACGCAGAGCCTGGATTTGCAGGCAGTCTGTCCATCTGTCCCAGGTTCCTTTAACCACCTTCTTACTCAGTGCAAATGCTCTTGCTCTGAGGGTCTGTCACTCTCCCATGCTCTCTGGGTGGTGCAGGTGGCTGTGCTGTTTGGGGGCATTTCCCTAGAGCCAGATCAGGCTCCTGTCTCATCTGGAACATGGCACGTTTGGGGCTGTCACCCATTTCACTGGGGGCCTCTGGTATCCCTTCAGTCACACACAGACACAGTGACGCACAGCTCTGTAACCAGAGCATTTAATCTTTATTTCATGATTTTGCCTAAACAATAGTGCCTTTAGACAGGTTCATTTTGTCTGAGATCAGACAGTGTATCAGCTGTTCTGGGTTGAGTTTTTTTTAGATACTGACCCTGGCAACAGCATCTTGCTCATTTCTCATAATTTTCTTCCACTTAGTAAAATTAYTTTACTTCCCGTTTTTTTGTCTTTTCCTCCTCAAGGACAGATAAGCATAAAGGCTCTGTTCTCACTTCTGATGACCTTTTAGTCTTAGCAATCCAGCATTTTTAGAGTTTTGATATCCCCTGAGTACTTCCTGTTTTCTCAGCTCATTGGAGGCATTTTGTTGTTCTTTTTCTCATCTTCATTTGCTATCTAAGTKGTTGACACTGTATTACATGTACTGTGTGCTAACAACATGATTGCTGTCAGGTTTCTGAAATTAACCTGGGTCTTTATTAGGTTCTTTAAATTCTGAAAGGTGTGGCAAAATAGAAGCAACCTCTCATCTACATTAACAGCACGGGAGAGAGCCAAGTTCCTCACAGAACAAGAGAGAACACACACAGACAGTGAGTACTTGTCTGAGGTTATTTGTRAAGTCTGTGGCAGGTGTCCCATGCTTGTACCCTCAGCACGTGGCTCTGCCTGTCAATATGTCCCGCAAGGAAACAAAACAAATCCCAGCTCCTCTGGCCCGGTGAAGAGCAGCTCCAGGCCGGTCTGTACCGAGGCAGAGCTGAGGGTWCTGTGAGCCTGGACACTGGCACTATATCCCATCTTCCATTGCTTCTACTGCTCCTCCTGGAATGGGGTCTGSAAAGGAATATGCCTGCGCTGTTCACTGTGGATGTGGACATCTTGTAGCCAGGTACCCATTTGTGGTGGCAGTTGTGCTGAGGAGCTGCAGTTTGCCAGTGCCTGTGTAGAAAGGCTTTTTACGGTTCCAAAAAGCAGCTGGAGTTTGTCTGTACTGGGTGTGGGACCCGTTGGAGGTTCCAGCTATGGCTCTGTAGGAAGCAAGCGTTGAGCCCTCCCATCCTGTGTGTGCTCACCCTGCAGGGGTGCCAGAGCCATCTGTGTCTCAGTGCTGTGTCAGCCACAGCTCAGGCACAGAGCGGTGTCACTGCAGCTGGATTGCCCCTCGCTGACTGTGTCAGTGCCCTCACACCAGCTCACAGGCTGTGTGTCAGAGTGCTCTCCTGGCATCTGTGCCTGGAGAGCAATGCAGCTCCAGACCCTTGGCCCTTGTTTGTATTGACTGAGGAATAAAGACAGGCAGAGGAGCTGTTAAGGTTTTCGTGGGCACCTTGTCTCCTTGAGTGCTGCTTCTCTGATGTCCTCCCCATTTCTCAGCCTGCTTTTCTTCTTRCAGAACATGTAACAATACAGCTATCATTTTGTGCCTCATAAAATCCCTAATTAATGTAGTTCAGTTTTCTTTAAAGCCTGAAGTTGTTTTAAATAGAACATTAGGGGTGTCACTAGTAGACTTCAGCCAGCAGCAGAGTAAATGTTGATGGACTGTTTTAAGAATAAGTTTCTTTGCAATGCCTTTATGCCATAAATCCGATGTGTGTGTGGCACAAGGAATCTATTTTGGGTCCTGTTGTTGTCCTCTTTCCTCTTCCTTTGCTCTTTTATTTGTTTACTCGTTTCTGTGCATTTTGATGGCTTCTTAWTTTTGGTGCCTTCTTTGACCTGATGCAAGACTGCGTTAGTGTCAGCTGCTGCTCTGGGAGTTGGTATTTCTGTAGCGATTTGCAGTAGGATCTCAGGCTGCTTTAGAAGCACTTACTGAACAGTGGAGGAAGTTCAGTTTTACAGGAGCTGATGCAGATGGCTCCACACATTCTGGACAGAGAATGAGGGTACCCTGATGTGTTGGGAACAGAAATGTCTTGGCTCTCGTCTGCTTATTTAAAAAACTTKGTGTCCTTTTGCACCAGTGACTTGCAAAAGTGCTCCCACGTTCTGCAGACAAGGCATCTGTGGTTGTATGGAGAAGTTCAGTGATTTGTCGTAGCAAAAATTTGCGGGAAACAGGAATGAATCCCAGAAGAGTGAATACCTGCCAGTTGCTCTAACTGGGATTTGTAGCATGTGCAATTTCCAGAAGCAGAATGGTCCCTGCTGGCTCAAGCGTTCTCCCCTACAGTGAGTGGGGCCAGGGTGTCCTGGATTCCACCACCTTTTGGGGCTTTTTRTCTCATCCCAAGCCCAGTGTCCTTACCTTGGTGGCCGCAGATTCTCTGCAGGAGGCTATGGACAAGTGGAGAGAAATTGTGAGTAGATCCTCAAACACCTTTATTTTTCATTTAGGTCGTAAAAGGTTGGTGAACTGTTTTCCTGTTGTAATGTGAAGTCAAACAAGAAGRAATCTCCACTGCTCCACTACTCTAGAGCAGATTATTTTTTGAGCAATGAAGCKTTAARTGTTGAATCCCTATTWAAGCAGTTTAAAAATATCATACTAYYGTGGTAGCTGAGAAAACAACAGATTTSGTGTGTGGATCTTGTTTTGCTTTCCGCACATAGGTGTCATTTCTTCCCTGACCTTTTTAAGAATAGCATTTGTACATTTGTTCTCCTAATCTTCCCATCCTGCTGCTCTGAAGCCAAGGTCTTGCTGGCAACTAGAAATAAATAAGTGCATGCAGTGACTGCTCCATCCCCCCCTGCCTGCTCCAGATCCATAATACCCCCAAGGTAGATRGGCCATTACGCACGATAAGATCACTAACGTAGCAGGTGAATATTAGATATATGAACTTAATCAGCTGTAAATAAAAGGCCTGGCAAAGAATAAAAAGCAAAACGTTGTCCCTGAGGAAGTACTTGGGGATATGATGCCTTCCTGTCCTAGTGCCCTAAAGAGTTGATGCAGGATCTGGACCATATCCACCTCCCAGGTGAAAGGTATGTGCCAGCCTGGGCTTTGCCCTTCCTTCCTTGGGGGTAGGAGCTTTGTCCTTCCAAACATACCTCATAATGCTTTGAGAAGATTGGTACAGCAAATCTTCTCATGTGGTGTTTGTCACTGCATGGGGGATTTGGAGATTTCAAGTCCATCCCATGCTCTCCTGATTAGTGATCTTTATCCAGCCCCAGTAGCTACACTCAGAGGACTCCCTGCTCTTTATTTTTGCWTCTTGCAGTTTGGATTGTCTCCCAACTCTGTCTGGCAATCGTGGGGTGGCCTTGAGTTAACTCCTCTAAATGTCATATTCATCCTCTGACACAGGGGTTTGGTGTTTACTACAGCAATTTCCTCAGCTAAGGATTGCAAGGGCAAAATGAGCCCAAAGGTGACTGGAAGGTGCTAGAAATGGCARCCTGTCTGTAATTTTCAATTACTGCATTATAGTGCTGCTTCCTTGTCTCTTCCAGAGTTGTTTGTTGATTGTTGGCTTGGCCTGCRTGTGTCTAGTGAGCCATGAGTCAATCTAGTGATTTATCGGCATGCAGTTGTAGTCAGGACAGGGTACTTTCCCTCTTGTTGCCTTCCTGAAGAGCTGCACACATCTTGAGGCAAAACCTGCCTGTGGGCACCACTGCTGGGAAAAGGGCTGTGGCTGTTTGTGTGGTGAGCACTGTCAGGGTGGGCTGGAGTGGTGCTGGGGGTTCAGCGGGTCATGTTTATCRTGGCACACCTTCTGTGAGGGTGTCAAGCAGAGAATAAACTGTTGAAAAGCAGGGAAAGCAGCAACACCTGCAGAGAATATGAGGTACAGAGAAACTGGTCCTTTATTCTTTTTTACCCTTCCTTCTTCTTCCAAACTTTGTTTCTTTATTTTTTTTTTAATGAAAAACATAATAGGCAAGATAAAAAACATAAAAACATTATAGGCAAGATGACAAGTTGTTTATTAAAAGCAGCCTTAGTGCACYAGCTGGAGTTCAGGAGGAGTTTAGGGTGCCCAAAAATATCAATTCACAGACTTCTTTATATTTCTAATTTTTATTATGGAAGTCCAAGCAAGAAGAGGCTTCCTTTGGTACCGTTTACAAGGTAAAAGAGAGAACAGTGATTGGAGCAAGCTTACATCTGCCAAACCCTGTGACTGCTTTGCCCTGATTGCTGGGTTTTAGCCTTCGTGTAGCTGTGAAATTCTGCTTGAGAGTGGCCAAAGTCAAGCTCCTCTGCTGGGGATTTGARGTCCTGTCAGCCTTTCCTGTGCTACAAAAGGACTGTGTGAGTAGAACCTGAGATGTCGGCCCTGAGGTGCTCTGAGTCCATCTTAAGATGGTGCAAACCAGGGTATGTGGGTGAAAGTCACTGCTGAGAGTGTGGTCCTGTGCATGGAAGTTGGGGACAAGCCCTGCACCTGAATGGATGCATGCTGGAGAGGCACAAGAAGTGGGGTAGAGCAGATAAAGGTTAGGAGAACACGGTAGAGAGACTCACAAGCTGTCAAAGGCCAGCAGAAGAATTGGCAGTTCAACCTGCACATCCTGAAGCTGTGTTGACAGAAGAAAGCAGAGTCTTCCTGACAGTGTGAAGTGATGACATGGCCCTTATGTGGTTGCAGATACATCGATGTAAGGGAGCTTTGTATCTTCCTGTGCAGAAAGGGACACACAGGATGTGTAAAAGAAGACATTTGCATTGRTGCAATACCACAGCATGATTTTTCCTGGGCATTTCTCATATGTAAGTGGAGCATGTGGGATAGCCTGCTACCTTACTGGGCTATTGCAGACTCACCTTTAACATGCYTTTAGCAAAGAAATGAGAGAAGGGGTGACATTTTGTGCTGAGTTGCAACAGTTGGGATCTTCTGCAACAAAATGCAACAAAAGTGTTCTTCCCACTGTAGTAAAATGAGAGTTCTATCCCTGGCAGATCAATAATTCAAGGTGCTGTTGCACTCTTAACTGTTCCAGGAGCAGGCCCAGATCTGGGTTTCCTGGATCACTTTGGGTCTTTACCTGGTCAACTAAGTGAGCCACAAGTGTTCAACTTGAATGTGCCAAAGATCCAGCAACTTGTTAGAGAGCCTTCCTGTGGCGAGGGATTGCTGGAGGGATTGTGGAGCCCTTCAGCTGTATAAATAAAAAGCAAAACAGGGAGTGGTGTTTTTGTTATCCTCTTGYATGTAAATGGCTTTTCAAGGTACTTTTTCATAGTTTCTTATTTATCCCAGAGGAGCATTTCCCAATACAGTAAAAGAAAAATAAAAAGGGCTGTGGTGTCCTTTACTTTTTTCCTTCAGCTGCTTCTGGAGCGTCCATTGCTCTGTCAGTCTCAGTCTCCAGATTCAGTAGCTGAKAGCACAACCTTTTTGTTTCAAACCATGATTCAAAAACACATTACAAAAGTAGCCATGTGGCTATCTGGGTTTGGGTATGAATGGGTGGAGATGCTGGTGGCTTTTCCCACATTCAGGAGCTCTACCCTTGCTCTTTCTGGGTGGCAGAAGCATCCCTGTGATCCAGTTGGCTTTTCTGCATCATCAGGGTATGTCCATACCTTCGTCATATGAAGGAAAGTCACTTTTCCTATCAAAATAGTCACCACTTTACAGGCCACCTTCTGATAATRCAATGCTGCGAGGTGCTCACTTCACGTAACCTGTAGGAATGTATTTCCTTTCCTTGCTGTACTGTGATGAGGTGTACTTACTGAATGCCTGGACAAGGTTTTATGGGAAAAGCTGTTTCCCTGCCCCACACCCTGTGTAACACACACTTCTCCCAAGTCATGTAACCATCCCAAAGCTCAAGTGGTTTAGTAAGTGGCCAGGATCCCAGCAGGAGCACAGTTTGAATGGATTGCTCTTGTTTTGATGGGATCAAAAAACACCTGAAAAACACAAAGAAAATAGGGTTAGGGGTGTTCTCCAGTGGGGTAGAGGAATTCTCTGGTTTTTCTTTCACAGTGTCCCGCAGCTRTGCCAAAACCTCGACATCCTTGTTCTTGTTATCTCACATTAAGCCTTTAATATTGCCTTTAATATACCCCTTACTTTAAACATTGCTGGCTTTACTATGCAWAAGTAATTCCATTTTTTGCTTTTTTTGGGGCCACAGCCTGAACAGCCACAGCTTTGTATGGAAAGACAAATTGAGAAAACTTGGGCAAGTCCCAGTACTAGCTGCACTTGGAAAAGTGAAGCTGTTTGAGGAGCTGTGAAACCTTTGTCATGGGAGCATGTCCGGAGTACTGGGAGTCTGCAGAGCAGCAGCTTCACCATGTGGGAARAAGTGTGTAAAGCGGGTGGGCTGAGGGGTGTTGGGACCTGAAAGTCAGATACATTTTGTAAAGTGTTGCCTCYGGTTGCRTTGGYASTTTGCAGAGAAAGAGTTGTGGAAAKAGATGTAGTTAGATAGGTAGGTCATGTTTGAAAAGGGGAGATGGATCCTTGAAGGCCATGAACTGAGAAATGCTGTCAAATGTTAATTAAGAAAGGGGGGAAATATGTTTTCAGGTTATTTCCATCAGTTGTGACACTGTTTCAGTCCATTCCCAGCTCTTAGGAATTTAACTGAGTAATTCAAGGTCCAGACAAAGGRTATAGTAATTTAAATTTGAAGAAATGTTTAGTCAAAACCATTAATTTCACAGCTACCGCATGAATTTATCTTCTGTATTCATTGACATTATTGTTGCAAGTGCACTGTCAAAAGGGAATTTTAAACCAATATTAGTAAGTCACTATGTAAAACTCTTAATACTGCAATTCCTRACTGAAGTTTGTTTATCCCATCTCAGAATGGATGTTTCCATTCCAAGTACTTGTGACCAAGGTAGTTTTGCTTGGATACAACCTGAATTCAAAATATCCCCTGCACACAGAGAGCTTCTTATGAACATCGAGTTCAGAGGCCAGAAGTTACTTGTAGCAAGAACAGAGGATAACTTCTGAATAAATGAATATACTGGAGGAAATCATAAGCTGCTTACAGGGTGTTTGCAAACAGGAACAGAGAGTACATTCATCAAAGAAATTACTCAGTTTGAATAATTTGTTCAAGCTCAGAGCATGTTTACCTGGCTGTGAGGGGAATGGGGAAGTTTAATTGGCAAACGTTTGTATTGTGCTTTGAGACAGTTGTATGAAAGGCAGTGTGAAAAGGAAGCGTTCTTGTTGTTTCTAGGCTTATAATTCCTTCTGTAGTTTGTGTGAATGCAGCCTTTTCTTCGGGGTTTTGTAAAGAAGGGATGCAGTGGTTGTTTTGCAGCACGTGCATGTGGGGGAGGTTCTAGAAAAGATGTCTTCACTCTGAAAGGCACCCTGGCTGTGTCTGCCCTGCCTGCAGAGCGAGCCTCACACACCCACCCACGGTCTGCAGGCACCCGAGGCTGGAAGCAGCTGAGCACAGACTGCCCTGGGGCTGGTACAGACCCTGAGTACCCAGACAGAGTTATCTCAGCTTCAGCTGATGCTGAATATGACCCTCTTTTATCAAAAAGACCTCAGTATTGTATTTTAACTTTATCAAGTTTTTCAGAGAAGACAGTAAACATCTTTCACAAAGTGAAACCATGACTGTGTCTCTTCTGTCCAACTCACCGTCTGCTCTTTAAAGTACCTGTAAGAAAAATGCAAGTAAACATGCAGGTATGGAAGAGCAGATACAGGTCTGAACTGTGCTGTGAAGTACTCTGTAAATACCTTAACAGAGTGTTTCAGTACTCAGTATCTAGGGAATCCTTCTCAGTTACACCACCATTGATTTTTGGAAATGGATGAATGTCACTGGGAACAAAAGTTGGCCCATACAACTAAGTAATAAATATCTTTTTGCAGGAAGTATATTTATAAACAAAGAGCGAGCCTTGGATCTTCAAGTTACATTTGCWAAGCTACTGCCTAAAAATTGGCATGGTTCCTTCCAGTCAAGGGATCTTGGAGACAGTTTTGCTGCATCACAAGCTGCAATAGTATCTCTGAGGCTTTGAAAATGAACRCCAGTGTCTGCAAACAGGATACTATTTGTGAGTTTTAATTGGAACCAGTTGTGTCTGAAYGCTGCAGACTTTGAAATAGCAGGGCTAACCTAAGAAAGCTATTCAAGATCTATCCACAGTGTTCCCCAGATACACAGGGGTGAAGAGCTTACTGAGATCAAGGCCCAGCATGAGRTTCTGCTCTGAACTTGAACTGAATTGGACAAATCTTTTGGGTGTATATGTTGTTTTGAAGACATTTGGGGGCTTCARATATCTTCCTTCCTCTCCTCCCCAGCTTGGCAAGAATTAGATGCAAAAATTTACAAGACAGGCTTTTGCAAAGGGGGAATTGAGTCACAGAGAAGCTGAATGCCATATATTTAAAGTCAGTGTTTCTCTTCTCACTTAACAAAACTGGTGATTGGAAGAGGTGAGGGGGAAGGAAARGGATGTTGGATCATCTTCTATAACTCTGTAATAGTTATGTAGAGGCAACTGACCTGGCTGAGAATTTAATTTTAACATTTGCCACTTGGCTGGGAAAGCTCTAGCTAACATACTGAAATACACTGTTGTATTTTGGTACAAGAGTCTGTCTTTAAATGCTTCCTTAAAGCTGATAGGCAGTGAATTTTCTCTGTAAGTAGGTAGTTGTAGGTCACCTGTCCTCTTCATTGCCCTGTGCAGAACAAGACTAGCAGGACCAAGGACTTACTATGRCAGGAAAATCTGGCCCCAGAGTAGAGTAGAACTTGAGCTATCTGCTGTTGACATTTCTCTGCAATGTAAACCTGAGAGTTTTTTCAGCTGAATAGATCTTATTGCCCCTCCATTCTTTACAGGTTTTCTCTAAGTTTGGGTTGGGGTAAATCAGTGCAAAACATTTAAAATATGAAGTCATATGTGACAGTCAATGTTCTTTTGTCATGATGCAGTGGTACATGGAAAAYCTCAAAATTAGAGTGAATGGAAGAGCTGATACATTCCTCTGATCAGAAAAMCCATAAATTTTAAGTCTCTTGGTGTGTATTGCCTTTGTGGTTTGCTTTACTCTTGATTTAGACCAGCTTTAGAAAGTTAATATCAACCGTTAAACCTTCTAGGCTATCTTTCCCCCTCTTTTTTTTTTTCTGGTTTAGGAGTGAATAAAAGAGCTTTGTGCAGTTCTTGAAACTGAGCCTGAAACAGCTCTGAACAAAATATAGTGTTCCTTTGAAAATCTTGGAAATAATTACATCATAGGCAAATTGGGCCAGAAACCGTTAATAGTATTCTTTGTGGGATGAATCCCATGAGAGGACGTATTTCAGCAGACTGGCATTGTTTACAAATAGATGCAGTGACAGACACAGTTGTCCCATTCTGAGGGACAACTGAAACTGTGACCTATAATGGACTTCTCAGAATAACTGCCTTGCTTTTGATAACAAGCTGAAAATGTGCCTTGGTGCTTCTGTGATCACCCTCACAGTGATCATCCTGCAAGTGAAGGCTGTATTTGGCACTGGAAAACTCTTTGTAGGTGGGTTAGAGACAAAATTATGTCTTGCATAAGTTCCCAATCTTTGAGAATTGCTGGAGGAACAGGGGGCTGTGTCCAGATGTCTCTGCTTGGCTTCATAAGCTTGGAACTCTGCACAGAAACCTGGGCATCATGGGCTTTCCCTTCACCAGGATAACAAACACAGCATGTGTGGATCTCCCTGTCACTTTGCTGTAGTTTTCATTACTGGCTGTTCCCCCCCACCTTCCTTACTAGAAAACCTTCTGCATTTCAGGATGGAARTCACTAAGATTAGTAATATTAACTGTTTGACCTCAATCTACAAAAGCATTTAGTTCTCTAGGTAAGTAGGSTAGTCTGTGCTTGAAAACCAGAGTGGCACAATCTCTGGTCTGGGCACAATTACAACTGTTCCTGGGTGATACAAAGCACGTTAGTGCCTGTGTGTGTGTGCTGCTACAGGAGGGTGAGCTGTGTTCCTCCATCGCCAGAGCATGTCTTTACCTGGACACTGGGCTGTGTGGGCAGAGCTTTCCCTTGAGGAATAGGCAGATCCTAGGGACCGTGGTTTTCTCTGAAGGATCACTTGTGCTTTCCCAGGTGGTGTGGTCCAAATGACAAACACATCTTTCTCTCTGACATCTGCCTCCAATACACGACTCCGTTAGTTAAAAGTGTGTGATTTTTTTCATGCTTTTAGTCCCGAATGCAAGGCTCTAGAGAACACACCTGGTCAGTGGCTGCTTGTGGTTCAGTGTTACCTGCAGTTACAGGTGGAGGTGAGCAACCACATGGTTTAGGGGAAGTCTGGCARTTCACACAGGGTGAGCCTATGAGTAGACATCCTCTTTGGATGGTGACCACACGGATCTACCAGCACAGCAATTGTTTGAGCTCTCCCTCACTTGCTGCAGGGAAAAGATACCAGAATAGGTCAGGTCACTGATACAACACAACCCAGTTGAAGGCAGCTGGGAAGGTGCTCATACAAGCTACTCYCCTGATGGAGGTGAGCAGGTGGAGTCAGTAAGTGGTGGCTTCAAGTGCTTGTTTGTGAATCAGGACCTCCAGGATCCCTGCTCCATGCTGGATGTGCTGGGAGAGGGCTGGGACCAGCTGTTGCTTGAGTTTTCAGCTGTGCGTCCATGGGATCCTCCCTTGACAGGCATGTTTTGTGTTGTGYTTTGCAGGAGGCTGTGAGGGCTGCTGAAGATGTCCGATAGTCTGGATATTGAAGAGAAACCTCCAGCTCCACCRTTGAGAATGAACAGCAACAATCGCGATTCTTCAGCACTAAACCACAGCTCAAAACCGCTTCCCATGGCCCCTGAGGAGAAGAACAAGAAAGCCAGGCTGCGCTCCATCTTTCCAGGAGGAGGGGATAAAAGTAAAGTATCAGCAGTGCAGATGGGTGGCTCCTTCTCTGGGCTTTCTGGTGGTCACTGGTTTTCGTGTTTGCTTTCTGCYGCTGTTTTCTTTCTGTTTCAGTCACAGGCCATGGTACCAAAGCCTTCTGTTCCAATTACTCTAGAAACACATTTCAGAGGAGGAGGAGGTGTTCAGTCAGTTACTTTCTTGTSTATGAAAAGACACTAAAATGTGCACACATTGTGCAACTTGCCTTTTAAAAATAACTTTATAGTTAAGCTGGGGAATCCTTTCCTTTGGATTTTGCTTTGCATTAGCAGTAAATACAGAGATGAGGTTGTGTACTTGTGAAAATACATTTGCAGAAGTGAGAGGGCAATATGCCTGACACTTAGGGGTTTTTTAATGCACTTATATTCCRGGAACAGAAACAGGGCTCTTCTTGCTTGTTGCTTTTGCAGTGAAAGTGGATGCAGAATGGGGTGGTTTAAAACCTGCTAGGTGTGGATGCAGCAAGAGTCTTTTAAGCATGCAGCAAACAGCATTTCAGTTGGATTTCAGTTGCATTCTTTTAGAATTGTGGAAAGGAGTGTGTTTTAAGTTAGCACATTTGCAGGTTTAAGGGATGGGACCTTCTTTATTTCTAATATCATGGGAACTGATGATCTGCACCCGCAAGGCTGCTGTCACTGGAAGGCCACTCTTGACTATCTTTGAAAGGTTGGGGTCACTGGGGGATGTTGCTGTGATGGAAGAAAAGCAAAGAAGAAGGATCTGGGGAAGTGCAGGCCAGCCATTCTCACCTTGGTCCTTGGGAAGGTGGTGGAGAAAATCCTGGAAAGTGTTTCCATGCAAATGAAGGATAACAATGTGGTCAGGAATAGTCAGCATGGATTTGTGGAGGGGAATTCATGCTGAACTATACTGACAGCCTTTTACCTTGAGRTGACAGGCTTGGTAGTGAAGGCAGAGCAGTGGTTGTTACTTCTGCTTTAGTAAGGTGTTCAGCAGAGCTTCCCACAGTATCCTCACAGACAGACTGATAGAGTACAGTACAGATAAGGGTACAGTGAGGTAGACTGAAAACTGGCTGAAATGCTGGGCTCGGAGGTTGTGGTCAGCAGCACATTATCCAGCTGGATTTCCAGAGTGATTTTGCCTTCAACGTCCTCCAAGGAGAGCTCAGAATTGTGGAACTGCAGTCATTCCCTTGGAGCTCTGGCTCACCCGTGCTTCTTAGCTGCCCCATTCGTGAGTCTTCATGAGGTTGTGTGGGGCAGTTGGAGTCTGGAATTCAAAACTCGCACAGGTGGTAAAGGGCACAGGGGCAGCCCCATTCCTCCTCTCAGCCACGGGCAGTCCTCATTGAGTTCTCTCATGTGAAGGCTGTAAYTGGATGAGCCCATTCCTCAGGCGAACCTGGCTGGTTCGTTCTGCAGATTATTCCCCCAAATGTCCCCTTCTGGGAACAAAATTAATTTTCAATTGATTCTTTTTAAAGGCCAAAATGAAAAYCTTTCTCAGCTTGCTTAATTCTTGGAAAGACTTGGGTCACTTCTTCCCCTGAGTGCTAGCAGGATGGTATTATCCCTCCCTGAGGAAGCATTTCTTAAGTAGGAGATGCTGTGTGAAACGCATGCAGAGCAGGGGAGACCCAGAAACAACGCCTCCTGGAAATGATCAGTGACATTAAAAATGYAATTAAATACCAGTCAAAACAATCTTAGGGAACATACAAGTGTCATGATTTTAAATGTGACCGTGAGGAAAAGTCAGGTAAGATTTATAGCTTAATTTTGTTGGTTAGAATAATAAATGGAGGAAGTTTAGCTTGACTGGCCAAGTCCCTTGAGGTGATTTCACTGCAGGGTTGGTTTGTGGGTCAGGGTATCAGCTGGCATGTGTGTGCTTCACGGACTCTGTGACACATTTTTGAGACTCCTGCGTATAAAACAGAAGGAGATTGATGTGTCTGCTCTCATCTAGTGCAGCGCTTTGCAGCCTCACAATGTTAAACCCATAGTTCATCACTGGTGCAAGTAACTAGAATGTGGAGAAAACACCATGGCTGGGTATTTCTGCCTGAGCCTGCAGGAACTTTGCTGTCTGTCATTTGCTCACCAGACAGGAGGGATGTGAGGATGGATATGGTACAGTGTGTTCTCTCCAAGGCTGTGGTGTGTGCCAGGACTGCTGTGCCTGGGCACCAGGAATCTTTTGCAGTCACTCCCCTGCTGGAGTGCAGCATTTTCAGTTAGAGTTTGAGCACTTGTGTTTAAAACCTTGTTTTGGCAAGCCCAGTGATGGCTATGTGGAGCCCTTCTGTGCATATACAGTTGAAATAAACCATTTAGGCAGTCGTGTCCTGCTTCTTCCCATAGTGCCTGACCTCATGTTGTTGTATAGCTCCTCTCTCTCCCATCTCTGGGCTAAGGTACCCCAATTCCTGGGGGCAGGAACCCAAGGCAGACAACTGAAATAARTTTCCAGTGTCATGCAGGCAATCTGTGTGGAGCAAGGAGCTGAACCTGTTCTGCTGAAGCTGTGAAATTGGCCTTCCTACCTCAGATAAYCACGGTGATGGAAACCCCAGTGGAGTTTGCAGCAGTAGTGCTTCATTCAGCAGAGGTTGTTACCTCAGCAGAACTGAGAGCAGAAAGAAAGCTTGGTTCTTAAAGTTGTTTGGTACAGGCTTGTTCTGCTTTCATTAAACCACTTATAATTGCTGTGAAATAAATTAATGGTGTGTGTGCACTGAGGGCTCCGTGAAGGCACTGTAGAGCATTTGGCCTAAAGAAATCAGGGAGAGGCAGACCTGCCACAGCTCAGATGCCCTTTCAGAGGTCCCTCCATGTTAAGTTCCTGGGTGAATGACACCACTTCCATGAAGCTGCTTTGGACTTGGCTGTGGATGGGAGCAGACTCTGGCTTTTAGGTTTCTGGTTTCCGCACAGAAAAACAAGAAAAGAGGGAAGGAGGAAAACCCAGCAAAGTAAAGATCAAGGGAAGAGGACAAAAGGACAAAGCTACTGGAGTGGGACAGGAGGAGCAGAGCAATAAGGAGGATGAGAAGACAAGTGTGAGTTGCAGTGGAAGGGAGAGGGAATGGAGGGAAGAACAGAGTGACTTGAAGAGGAGGTGAGCAAACAGGAGGGCGTAAGCATGAGGTCAAACCCTTCCTCTTTCTCTGAGAAAAGCTGCCAATTAGCTGAGTCACATTTTTCTCCCAAACTACTGCTCTTTTAACATAATGGTAATGATGGTGATGCAGACTSTGGAAGAGCAATCTTTCCTTGTTCTGTTTTAATCTGTCATAGGTGCTGAGGTGGTGTGGAGGCTCTCATGGCTAACTGTGCAGCAGGAGTGTATTGAGAGGGGCATTTACAAGAAAATCAAATAGGAATATTCGGTACAAACCCCTTGCATCCAGTCAGTCAGTGCTTCAAAGAAGTCATGCCTTTTGATATCATTTTACTGGCTTGTGTGGAATAGAAATGATTTGATTTGCAGGGCCCAGACAGATGTGTCATAGTTTTTAGCCTGGGGAAAGGTGAGTGTGTTATAAAGAGATGTTTAATTCTGTATTTCATTTGTAGTTTATCAGCATTTGAGCCATAGATGTTATATCACAGTCCTGTAGGCACAAGTCCATGAAGCAAATGAGCCAGATCTTGGGGAATGAGCTGGAACACTTGTCCTCCAGCAGGAGAGTCCTAGCATGGACAAGCTCTGCTTTTGATGGAACGTTTTTTATAAACCCTTATTTCACGTCTAGATTTGACTGCTGCTTTGAACTGRGTTTGATAATCCTTTGAATATAATTTTCACTGCATTTGCTTGCAAATGATGAGGTAGAAGAAATCAGTTTTGTTATCTACACAGAGATGACATCTTCTAACTGGCAACATCTGCCCTGAAAATTAAGCAACATCATCTTAATGATAAAAGAAGGGGAAATCCTTTGCATTTGTATTTGATATATTGCTGCCATCTTTTCTGAATGCTAAATTAAAATACTTCATCCATAAACATTGTGTAGGGGTGTGCAGCACAAACAAAAGATGACAATTACTTAATGAGGATAAATGCAGCAATGCAGAGAAAGGATTAGAAACGTTCAAAATAGACTGTAAGTACAAAGAGCAGAGCATCTTCCACTTAAACAGGGTTGTAAGGTAGAACAAGAAACGTGCAAATAGAGGCCTTGTGGAGTTACTGCCTGAGCAAAAACAGACATGGACTGGGAGGGCTGCTGGTGCWTGGTGACTCCAGTCTTGGATGAGATCCCTGGGTGAACCTATGGAGCTGTCAAACATACTATTAAAACACTGCAGGAAAGTGGAGGCAGCTTCCCTCAGCCTTTATTCCACTCATTCTTTATCAGGGTCAGTAAAACTGGGCTGAAGTGRCATTTGTCAGCAGTCACAAGTGCAGGAGATGGATGACCACAAGGGATGTTACTTTCAAAGAGTTGTAAAGAGGGAGGGAGATGAGAAGCATATGGAGGTTGACTGACTTCCAACTCTGCCTGCTTAAGTAAGATACTMCACACTCTGGGAATACTGGTGGAGTGATTTATAAAGAAAAAAAAWTCTGGAGACTAATAAAGCCTGCATTTTGTGATTATATGTCTTACTTAATTGAGAGCTCAAATGAAGCTTTTCCAAAGGCATTTAYGGGATTCTGTTGCTGGGCAGATTCTGTCTTTTCTAAAACAGAGCTGCTGTTTCAGCCTTTTACTTGGAAGAGAAGTCATAGGTGCTGCTGATGTTTTTACAGAGCCTGTAGGAAAAAATCGTCTATCTAAAAAAACCTTTCCTCTTGGATTTGGTTCATTTTAAAATGTGTTCAAACTGTGCTGGAAAAAAGACACACRGACACATGTCCTGTGTGATTTACTTGTGCAGGAACCCACAGCATGAAGTCAAACAGGAGTTMGTTTCTAGATGTGAAAATGTAAAAAAAGAACTGAAAATAGAAATCATACTGATTAAGGATAGCTTGAGAAGGCTATCATGAATAGCTTGCTTTAGCAGCAGCTACATTGGCTGAAAGGAAAACAAAATAACACCTTCTAGACCATCCCCAGCAAGGGTTGCCAGGCTGGTGGTGTGTTAACTTGGGTCTGTTTGTCAAGTTAGATGGACATTAATTGATTTGTTTTCCAATTTTAAACATTATTTTGAGCACACCTGATTGTTAAAAGTTTTAAATGAAAAACTGTACAGAAAATAAGTGCTTGTTAACATTTTGCCTCTAGCCAACAAGAAGAAAGAGAAAGAGCGTCCTGAGATCTCTCTTCCTTCAGACTTTGARCACACCATTCATGTGGGATTTGATGCAGTCACTGGAGAATTCACAGTAAGTAACTGCTGTATTTCRTGTTTACCAGAGCTTCTAGTTTCTTGATGGTAAAATAACCTCCTGTTGCCAGAAACATCAGATGACAGCAGCCAGGCTGTGAAGAAAGAGACTTATTTGTTGAGCTTAGGATTTGGAGTATTTAACTTGTGATTCAGGCTGCTATTTTTTTTTTTTTCTCCAAGGATTGTCAGCAGAGTGTCTGTGGGAAATGAAAACTAGGAAGAACGTAGGTGTATGCTTTTACCAGTCCCCCAAGCTGCTACAAGGGTGGGTTATTCAGTGTCTATGGGAAAGTATAAAAAGTCTCCCCACGTGCATAGTAGACAACCAAACTCAAAGTGCAAAGTCCAGCTGCTCTGCAGGCCGCCCTTGGAGACACCCAGAAAGCAGCAACATGGTGGAAGTCCATTCTTTTTAATTTAGTATCCTTCAAAATAYGTTTGTACACTGGGTGATCAGTGTTTCTAGCCTTTATGTATTAATAAAATAGCCATCAGCTTTGCTTCTTGTATCTCAGCAAAGTGTTGGGAAAAACGAATCTGATGRAAGCTCTTTGAAGTGTGCAAGGGGCTTCAGAGCATTTTCTCTCAGATTACTAGTAAGGTGCTGAAACCATTATTCCTTAAAGCTAAGATGGTAGTGAGCTTATGTTTTGTTGAGCTGTGGAGGTGAGAGGAGCATTAGCAACTCTCCTGCCACCAGTAGTGCCCTGTGAGCTGAGTGGTCAGACTGTGTAATCATCATTATGGACTGTGCTGGTGCTGACTGGCTGCGTACACCAAACAGGATGGGACAAATCATTTGCCTAGACAAAGGATGGCTAATTTTCAGAATTTGAGCCCTAAATGTGATTTCTTCATAATTTTTTTACTTTGCTACATTTGTTTCACAAAGGTGTTTCAGAAAGCKGGAAACTTTCTGTGTCCTACAGTAGCAGTTGCAACCATAGGAATAACAGTAGTAGAAAAAAGACACATTTAATGACAGCATGTCTTCAAAGGAGTAGTGAAATTGAATTATCCTTGGTAATTAGGAAATACAACTACATTTAAAATAAGTGGACTAGTTAATTAGGCTTTTTAAAATATATGTCATAAAATCTTACTTCAAAATTTATTCTGTGCCAAACCCCAGGGCTTGACTGAATGCTCATTTAAAAAGCCCAGATGTGGTCATTTTTGATCAGAAACTTTGCATAAAGCTTTTAAAATTGTGTTTTCCCTGCTGTCTCTCCTGTTTTTTTTCTTTTTTTTTTCCTCTCTTTCTTTTCCTGTAGCTGCTTCATTGTTCAGGTTAATCTTCAGTGCCATTCTCCTTATCTTCAGATAATGTTACGTTCTGCTTTTGTTTTCTTCTTTTTTTGTTTGCATTGCTTCTTGTGTGTCTTTGCCTTCCCACTTTCTTTCTCTCCCCACTGCATGTGCAGATGTTCTTAGTTTATATCTGTTCTTCCTTTCAGCCTTCTRCCTTTATTTCTACCTTTATTGAGACTTTCCTTCTGACTCTGTGCACACATGATGGGTCAGACTCATGTTCTCTCATAATCTGATTGGTGCTCTGGGTCCTGGTTAGGTCACGTCCCTGCCAGCTGGAACAGACAGGAGGGCTGTCAAGCTTAAAACACTTCAGTTCTAAGCACAAGCACYCACTATTTGTATTTGAGGGATCAAGGTCTGGATCATCTTGAATGTTGTTATTATCTACCAGTGTGTCAAAACAGTCTCTAGCATAAGAGATTTTAATTTTTTTTTGGTGTCAGATGCCACCAACGGAGGTCCTGGCCCTTTATAGAGGAAAGCAATTCTACATGGCTAAATAGGTCTAGCTTTGTTGCTGTAGCAGAGTTTATTTTTGAGTATCTTTTTCCGAACAGTGGACATCAGATGTCTGCTGTTTTGCCATTACACTTGTTCCTGAAGTGTGGGTGTGCAGTGCTGCAGTCTGAGAAGATTCTAACCAATTCAAAACTAACCAAAGGGACAGGTGACTTCCCATTGCCAGCACAGGGCTTAATGCTGCAGTCCTTAGTRGAGTCAAACATCAGTCATAGGAAGGGAATTTTTGCACCATTAAGAACTAGCTATGGGTCCCAGCTAATCTCAGATGCAGGCATTACATTCCACACTACATTAGGCAAGTTTGATTTGTCCCAACCTGGATAGAACCTGTGTATCAGCTGGGTAGTCATGTGGTAAGTACGTCCTGCAAAGGGACTGCCACCAGCCCATACCATGTTCAGATATTCCCACTGTCTAGTGATCACGCTGTCTGTCTCTTTCAAAAGTTTGGAAGTGCCATGGGAGTGTCCAATCAACGTGCAAACATAATGGTTTTTTTTTATTTCGAATTATTGCAGCTGTCATGCCAGTAGTGCCTGCTCTCTGGGTTATATGCAATGCATTGGGCCATTTTCTGACACAGAATCATCACCCCCAGCTGCATCCCCTGGTTGTTGTTAGATGCATCCCAATGCACAGTTGCATGGGCTCCCGAGTTCTGGCTTTCAGGCTTGAGCACCAACCTGTGTTGTCCATCATGAGATATTCCATCTCCATTTCACTGTGCTTGGAGCAACCACATTTGCTAAATAGCAGACCTTTTAAAGCAGAGAATAAAACTGGTTGGAAACTGTTGGGTGGGAGCATGTTGCTAGAGCTTTATGTTCCTTTATTTGAAAAAAGAGTTGCATTTTCTGAATGGAGGACAGTGTGGTTAGCAGGCCTTTGGGGAGTGTTTTTTTGTAAGGCATGCATGTTTGAAACCATTCCCTCATCCCCAGTCTAGAAGAAAATGTGGTTACCTACCAAACTTTTAAAGCTTCAAGATTATGACATTAGTAAGTGGGAAAAGTTGTGGCTGTAAATCCAAAGAAGTTACACGTTCCTAATCTAATCAAGCATTTCTTTACAATTGTCCTGATTTTCAGTCTGACACACACAGACTATTTGTGTTGTGGCAATGCACAACCTCACAGATTTCACAATCTGACTTTGACCAGCTGCTCTCTCCACTGGTCAAGTGGTGATYTCGGGGCTGGAGAACTCCCAAGCTTGGAAAAACTTGTACAGAGCCATTCAAAAATGGGAATCTGGCTTCAAAACTCGGCAAACAGCAAAAGCCCAGATCCTTCTTGTTTTTTTTAATTGAGAAAGGAAATCACATGTAATTTTTCTAATCACTTGCTGTTAATTGTCAGGAATGTATTTTTGTGAGGAGAGAAAAGCTGTTTAAAAGCAGGAGGAGGGGGAATGATGCTTCCAAACTTTGGAACAGTTGTGGTTTTTCTGTTTTCCTAAACCTGCCTTCCTGTAGCCTGTCCACTACCTGATCTGTTTGGTATCCGCCTCGTAACTCCCATTTTAGATGGGACTTGCCCATTTTGGCCCATTGGTTTCCTCCTCCTACCACCTTCTAAGTTGTCCCACATTCTGTTTTAACTTTCTTTTCTTTCTTTATTTACGTCCATTACAGCCAGATCTCTATGGCTCACAGATGTGCCCAGGGAGGCTCCCAGAGGTGCGTCACAGGCCCCAAATGCTTCTTTGAGATGTCATAGCACTGCAGCAGCAGGTTGATGTGTGTGCAGTAGATTTGTTGCTTGGCTTTTCCCACTTTTTTCATCAATCCTAAACTTTGGAGGCCCATGTCACACATTGTTTTGTGGACAATTTCTGAGAAGAAGCTGTATGAAAGTAGATAGGGGTGGCACCAAGGCTAAGGTGTCATTTTTCCTTCAGTGAGCCCTACAACTTGCTGGTCAATGTCAGTTGTGCAGTGAAGGGGGGAATGACAGGCTGTCAAATCTAGGGAATTATCCTGGATAACTAAAGCAAATTTTCATTAATAGAATTTCAGTGTAGAGCTGGGGCTTTCAGTGATTGGATCAATTTTCAAATTCCACCTCACCCTTAAGATGTGCAAGAATTCATTCAAGGCTTTGGCACTCTCAGCCTGTTTGCTGAGCCCSTGGTTTCTGTATGTTTGTGGTAGAGAGCCTAGAGTCATCCTWTGCAGCAGTGGTACACCTCAGTGTCATGATTTTGAGAGCTGAAAGRCAGATTCTTTACCCTGCAGTGTTCCCTGGTATCCTGAAAACTAATTGTATCAGKGTGGGGTTTACCTTTGAATCGGACAGCAGTGATCATTTCAGCCAAATGTGTTTGCATTCCTAAGCATGAAAAGTCCAGTGTAAAGCTCCTAAAAGACACTGTGTTGTCCACCAAKAGAGAATAGTCTTGTTATGTCTGCCCTGAATCACCAGGCAAACAAGCTTAAGTTTTAAATCATTATTCCATGGAAGAGCAGAGTTGATTTCCAGAGAAGTTTCATGCCCTTGTTTTCCACTCACAGTCATTATTTTTTTTTCTTTTTAAATTTGGGTCCTGTTTTAGCTAGATTTTTCATAGARAAGAAAATTATTGCATCTAATTTTAATTTTAAGGTGTCAGTCAAAATTTCTGCGAGTAATCTTACAGGGAGCATGGGATCTTGGTAAAGAATTGTGAGGCTGAGAATTTTAAATACTCTAAACCCACTTTGTTTCCACTCGACGTCTACAGGGCATTCCAGAGCAGTGGGCCAGGCTACTACAGACCTCCAACATAACAAAGCTGGAGCAGAAGAAGAACCCACAGGCTGTTYTAGATGTTCTCAAATTTTATGATTCCAAAGAAACAGTTAACAACCAGAAATACATGAGCTTTACGTCAGGAGGTAAGTTAAAATTTCCCATCAGGAGAGGACAGGCTCCTGAATGAGTTCAGCATTCAATTGTTCAAGAAGCACCCTGAACCAATTCCACATTGTGAGATACTCCTGAAATGAATTCCATTTCTCCTTTTTCCCCCCAAACATCATTAAAATGCTGACTTGCTTGGTTGCTGGTTTGTAGAGCTAACCGAGATTAAGGTGGCATTGGTTTGGTAGAGCTCCTATCGACAACTTCAGCTAAAAAAGGGGGTGCCTGTAGCCAGCAGGGTGAGCACAGCATTTGGAATGTAACCTGCTGGGGTTGCATTCCCTCCATGRCATTGTCTGTGGCAGTGGAGTCTGTCATTTCCTCAGTTTGATGATTCCACCAACTTCCAAAATKCAAAAAGCTCTCAGAATTATTTGTAAAAACTGTGCTCTTATCTCCAGAACAGAGAGAAAGCGTCTTTTTTTCCAAATTCCATAATTAAAGGATTTAACTAATTGAGACTTACTGTGTGCTAAAATAGCAATTCCCCTTGTGATGACATGCAGACTTCAAAACAGTTTGTGTGTGCTCCTGAACCCAGGAGTTGTTCTTGTGCTGTGTCAGAATAGAACTGCCATGGCTAAGGGGGTTTTGGGGAAGCTTTTCTGTGGAAATGTTGTCAGCAAGCTAATGAGAATGAATGCATGCAATTTATTGAACAAAAAATAARACACAGGAAGGAAAGGAGAAAAAGCTGCTTTAGCTCTTGGGTGGAACAGATGCATTGACAGTTAAAGAACAATTCACATTTTCTTGAACAAATTTCTATCTATTTTATTTACCAGCAAAGAGGGCCAAAAAAAGACACAGTCTGGAATTTTGTTCTGTCCTCTTCCTTGCTGTTGCTCCTGAAGGGATGGTGTAAAGAAAAATGTTTTCCATTTGGGTTGACTTGTTCTGTGGGATTCCCCAAAACAGGCAGGTTTTTTTTCTAACAGCATCTGGTTGATTTTCCTTTGCTCATTGCAGATAAAAGCGCCCATGGATACATAGAAGCCCATCCGTCGGTGAGTGGCAAAGTAACCTTTGATGTTCCAAAGTAATCTTTGTTGTTTAAGAATTGTGGAGCAAGCCATGAGCTTTCCCTGTCCGATTTTAAATTTTCCATTTGAGATCTTTTAAACAGATGAAAGTCTGCTTTAGCAGACAGAAGATTGTTTGATGGTTTTATCCATGGTGTATATAATTCACGACAATATGCAACACCACCTAATGAGCCCATTTTAATTTAGTTTTAACAGTTYAGAATCCCATTTCTATCAAATTTCATGATCTCTCCTTAGTACAGCTGGATATATAACTGAGTATGAATAAGGTTATAATTGATATGTAAYCACTGAAAGAAAGTTTAAAATAACCATCCACTCTAATTAATGCTGGATTGCAGTAGYAATCCCAGAGATGTAGGAGTGACATACACATTAATTCTGACCAAATTTATTAGGGTTATTGTTAGTGAATTAAATAGCAAGTGACTGAATGGAGATATGGCTTTTATTTTAAAGTGTTGAACAACTTCATGTGGTTTGCATTACATGGCCAGCTGTGTATAATAAAATKAAAATCATCTTTGAATATTCATACTTCAGATTTTCAATCAATGCCACTTCCCTTATGTTTAATAAAACACACTTTTCAGAGGAAGTGTGGTGCTCACCAGAGCAGAGTAAGCCTTCCCAATAGCTTTTTCAGTGGGTATGGACACCTTGGCAGATGCTGTGGTATTTTCTTCTAGCAAACAGAGGCAGCAGTGAGACAGTCAGCACATCAGCTTTCCAAAATTACAACTCAGGTCTCCCAGTTTGCTGTGGACTTCCTTACTGGAATTTCTGCTGGGACCAAAGGCATGGCATTTTAAAGAGAGTGCCAGTGAGATGTAAATATGTAGAATGGTGCCTTTGATTTGCTTCAGTTCTCTAAGTGGCCTGTTGTAGCCAGCTTTAAAGCAGCTGGTAAAACACTTCACAAAGCACATTTTCATTTTTTGCTTCACCAGCAAATTTGGGATGCCATGATACAACCCCCTGCCTCTGAGTAGCAGCTGGGACTGATGGAGTTCAATGCACCTAAACCTTTAAATTGTGTTGTAACTTAGAACTCCCATAGGAGCATGTGCATGTCTAGAATGGCCTCTGATGTCTAGGAATCTAAGGGTGTAGGTATCAAAGCTCCAAAGTGGCACGATAGTGACTGTCACTCCCACCACTGTTTCCCCACAGAGCACAAAAACAGCATCAGAACCTCCTCTGGCTCCCTCTGTGTCTGAAGAAGAGGATGAAGATGATGAAGAAGAGGAAGATGACAATGAACCTCCTCCTGTTATTGCCCCACGGCCTGAACACACGAAATCAGTAAGTGCCAGCTTTGGTTAGCTCTGTGTTTGGGGCAGTGCAGAGCTGCAGGTTTCTGCTCAGACAGCATTCACCATTTGGGGCTGAAGGTGCTGTGGGCTGGYGTCCTGCTGTGAGCAGAGCTTCACCCCAGCCACCACCCAGGAAAATCGGGTTGGGACTTTCACATTCAGCTGTCAGTTTTCTGGGATTCTGATGGGGGCCATGACTTTCTCTGTGTATCAGATAAGAGGTGCCATCATATCCTTCAATGCTGCAAGTGTGAAAATGAGCCACTTTGCCCCTGTGCAGGCTGCCTGGCAGCAGGGAGAGTGGTCCAAAGATGCAGTTCATATCCTGGCAAGATACAAGATACATAGGACACACTGTCCCCTGGAGGTACCTGCCCCTCTCCACAGACTRTATGTGAAAATCCATGAAAATTGAACATAAAACTGCCCATGAACTTGTAACCTTTCATTTTTGCCCATTCATTTTGAGAAGTGGACAGCAAAACCAATTTTAGAGCCCTGGATGTGGGTGACATGATCTTCCTTAGGGTTTGCATTTGAAATATGATCTCAGAAATACGATCTACCAGCCACCTTTCTGACACAAAATAATTTCTTGTCACAGATCTACACACGCTCTGTTATTGAACCTGCCGCTGCACCAGCACCAGCTAAAGAAGCCACCACACCCCAACCTGAAAACTCAAACACAAACACTCTGTACAGAAACACAGACCGACAGCGAAAAAAGTCCAAGATGACAGATGAGGAGATCCTAGAGAAACTGAGTATGTATTGGGTATTTTGAGTGTGCTAGAGCTGTGTATTGCCTGCATGTGTCAGCATTAGCTGTACCAAATGTTCCTCCTTGGTTTAGTGTCACAGAGTCATTTACAGCTCTCTGCAGAGACTGTTGTGCTTTGAGGCAGTGAGAAAAGACTCGGGGTGTTCCTGCTGCTTCTGAGGGCAGCTGGGACTGGGTTGGGTTTGCCTGAACCTTCTGTGCTAAAGGCAAAGGCAGAGATTGTTTCTGGTTGAGCAGAAGGCTGTGACCTAGTGAATGATGTCGGGAACTCCTGTGTGCTAATGGCCAAATGGAACAGAATGATTGGGTTCCTAAATTCTCTTTAGGCTCCTAACTTCTCACGAGTCATCAGTCAAAATACTTTGCAGAAATCTGTTGGGTTTGGGGTTTGTTTTTTGGTTTTGGGTTTTTTTTTTCTTTTTTTGGGTTTTTCTTGTTGTTTTTTTTTTGTGGGGGATTTTTTATGGATGTGGGTGTTTTTTAGCAGTACACAACTGCAGCCCTAAGCTGGTTCCTTCAGCCTCAAYGAGTTCTCCTTGAGACACTTACACATCTTCTAGCTATTCTCCTGCTGCCTAAATGACTGTTATTGCTCTTCCTGCTTCTGCAGTTTGTTTTATAAGAATTTTGTCAGTGAGATCTCCTTTGAAAGGAGCGTCCACTGTATATTCCTCAGATAATATGGCACCTTTTCATAGGTAATTCCCAGCCAGTTGATACTATTAGAATCCTAACCATTGGCCTCAACCCCTGTGCAGATCATACTCTAGGAAAGCACAGCAAGCCCTTAGTGACTCTGCAGTGCAACCARTTTAATTGCTTCTTRCATGTAATAGCTGCYAGTGCAGTGTTCTCAGATTAAATGGTTGGGTTCAGAACAGAGCCCAGTTTATTCTGTGTTAGTAAAAAAGGCAGATTGATCTACACCTCCTTGTGTCTGATCACAAAGCCTGGAATGTTGTGTCTTTAATGGGGGCAGCTGTGTCTAACAGGGCGCTSTTTGGCTCTGGCTTTTTCTCAGTGGTTGTCACTACTCAGCCTTTTTGTCATACCTGCCTGCCACTGATGGCTGGTGTGACTGCAGAGGCTGAAGCCTTCCTTGGCTGTGAGATTTCAGCTGCTTGCCTTCAGAGTTTCCTGCATCCTTACCAGGTTGACATGAATCTCAGTGCCATTAGGAAGTATCCAAGGGATAAATTCAATAGCTTTAGCTGAGGGCACAATGAAATAAATTCCAGAGCAGATAGTTACCTGCAGGTGTGTCAGCTTATAGAGAGGGGAATTCTGCTTCTTCAGCTGATGCTAAATGTTTGAGGCAGGCTTTCCCCATGAGATCTGCAGGTACCCTGCATCCATGAGCTCAGTTAGGTGTATCATTTATTCAAGCTGCTGTATACGCCAGGTTAGGACTGAGCCCTGGAGTTTTTGGGGGTATATCCTTGAAAAGTTACATGCTTTCATGCTTTTTCTTTCTTAACAATTTGCTATCAAGTGAGCAAGGGCTGAATGTCTGCCTTGAGCAAATTGTGATGTGGGCAATGGAAATATTTTTGTGCTTTCATGAAGCTATCTGAAAACAGTCATGATGCTTTTTTGTTAGAATCTTGAACTAATTATACTTAAGCAGTGTGGTGCATGTTCTGTTTTATTTTAACTCGCACCTTGCCTACTTCCCCCACAACTGTTCTTATGCTACTTTTAGGAAGATGTCCCCTGCCCTCTTTTATCTCAAATTGCTTTCATAATTCTTTTCTGCTTGAAATAACTTGAGTTCTTTTAGAGCTTTTAGAGTTTTATTAGTGAGTTAAAGCCTGTAATATTGAGATAAGATCAAATAAAATTCTGTCTGTAATGAAATCATGACTATGTTCCACTGATAACTATAAAACAGAACTGCTCCAATTCAGCTTTCTTATCCACTTAATTTAGGACTTGATAAAGGAAAGTGCTTAAAGACATCAAAATAGCTGATAGGTTTATCTTTTGTCCAGAGCAGGGAGTGCTTGTCAGAGYGGGAGCTGCGTACCTGTCACTTTGTTGGTTTTAATGCTGTAATGTTTGATGTACATTGGCTTAAGCACAGGAAACTAGCCACAATTACCCTGGGAAAGCAGCTCCTCAAGTCTTGAGGAAAAACCCTGGAAATCTGACCTCCCAATTTAGCAGCAAATTTGGAAAATAATTTTAAAAAATCTTTGTTCTGCAGTCTTTCTCTGTATTCTTTTCTAACATGAATGAACTTTCATGAACCTCTGATATCTGTTCTAATAGATACAGAGTTCCATTAAGTTGCTGAAAATAGCACCTAGGCAGGCACTGACAGCACTGTGCTGTTCCTGTTGCCCAGCCCAGCACAGAATTGGAGCAGTGTTTGATTTACAGCTGCAGAGCTCATGGGGTTGTGAGCCACAGGTGTGGACAGTCCTGTGTGGGGAACAGTCTGGCCCCATCACCCATTGTGGRGCTCGTGCCACTGAAAGCTGGAGTTAAACCTTGCCCTGCTTGATGCTTTCCTACCTATTCKGAGATGTAGGGAATCTAAAAAAAAAAGTCGAAATCTGATAGACTCAAATAAATCCAAAGGCTTAATTAAATAATATTGCTTTTTCTGGTCTGATTGTTTCCTTGATATAATGCAAACAATGAAGCCTGAGGCGGTGGCTCAATGTCTTCTAAAGATTTACCTTGGAACGTACATCACAGGAATAGTTTAAGAAGATGAGTTCAGAAAGAAAGATTTTAGAGATCTGCAGCATATTTCCTTTGACTGATCTGGCTGTATCCCTGTGTCACAAATACAAACACGTATTTGTTTACCTGTGCATCCAAAACAAAACTAGATGATGCACCATTCCCTCTCAGTAGTAACAAACACCTCTTCCCCTGTCCAGGCCATTTTTCTGGAGCAGAGGTCTTTAGCATCCAAATGGGCATCTGAACTAGATGCCCAGCCAGGAATCCTGCCTGCCAGCACAGCAAGAAGATAGGGCATCAGCACCATCTGGTACACTCCCTGCTCAAACCATTTTGCAGCCCTTGGCAAGAGCATTAATGGAGCTGCAGGAGATGAGGTTTCCTTTGCCCCACAGTGCTCACTCCCCTCACCTGGCACTCTGGGAACATCAGCCAGGGCTGATGGCAGGGTGAGCCTCCCCACTTCCTGGGATACCCACACAGTCTCAAGTAGCCTGAAGTGATCCTGCCCTCCTGTGTCAACCTGCAAGAGTCAGATGAACTGGATTACCTGGAGCCCAAGCTGAGGATGTAACATCTTCAGAACCTGACTAGCTTTTCATAGTTTCATCTCACTGAAACATGCTGTTAAACAAAGCTCAATCTGCTGCTGTAGAGCAGGTCTTCACTACAACATTGTTCTTCAGTACAGAAGAACATAACTCAAGGATTCCCATAATTGGAATTCCCTTCTAGCTGACTGAAAGGAGGGATAGGAGATGAGAGGGTATAAACCTCCTGCTCACATTGTGCAGTTTGACCATCCCACTGCTGCAGTTGTGGAGCTTCCAGGAGGCAGCAGCCTTTGTTTAGTCTGTATTCTGCATCRTATCACCTGGACTCAGGATCTGCATCCCTTTGAGCAGCTTTCATTGTGACACCAGTGCCCCAGGAGCGCTGCTGTCCTTGTGACCCATCCTGCTGCTTTGGGGAGAGCAGCATGTGTGTGGTGGTGAGAGGGTGACTCCACTGCCATGATGGGTCTGTGGTCTGTGCCACACTGAAAACCAGCAGAGTGGTTCTTCAAATGGCACAGGGCAGGGGTGTCTTCAGAGCTTAGCCTGGAAACCAGTGATGGGAGCCTGGTTCTAAAACCCCATCATTCTYGACTGTAACATGAGATGCTGTTCCCTGCAAACATGAAGGCATTCCTTAGGCAAGCTGCTGAAAGGATGAGATGATCCCCTCCTCTCCTAGAAGCACTTGCATTACTCCTCCTGTTCCAAAAATGGTGCCTGTTCATAAAAAAGTGAACACAAGGTACATTTAATCATCAGAAGTGTTGAATCACCAAGTGTTTATTGCCAAGAAAATAAAGGCACTGTTGTTCCAGCTCTCCTTAATGTTTTGTAGAGAACRAACACTTGCACTGCTGCCTGTTTTTTCCTGATCTCTGTCTGTTCTGAATGTTTCTCCATGTATTTAGCTTTCTGGCAAGGTAACCCTTCAAAGGACTGTATAAAATCAGTGTTTGTGGAGGCCAGCGGTGCTGTGGAGCTGCCTCTGTTGTTACCCAACTGAGCACAAGTGGCTCAAAGCCCCAGACAGTGGGGCTGCATTTTGGATCTGCTGGAAGGTGGGAGCTCTGTTTTGAAGTGAGAATCTTGCATTTTGTGTCTTTCAGGGAGCATTGTGAGTGTGGGAGATCCCAAGAAGAAATACACTCGATTTGAAAAAATTGGCCAAGGGTAAGTCCAATCCCAGTTATTTATGCAAAACCATGGGCCAAATGTTTTGCTTGGATGTAACATCAAGCATAAAGACAGTAAGTGCCAAGCATGTGCAGATATGATCAGGTTTAGATCCTCCTGTATCTCAGTACTGGTCAGAATTTGTAACTGTGGTCAGAAGGAATCATCAAAGACAACTTGATGCTGACAATACCTTATCTGCAGCAAGGAGGAGGGCCTGAAAAATCTCCTGTCCCTCAAGTTGGTGGCTCTTGTTTGCTTAATTTCTTAGGAGAAATCATTTTTGTATGTCTCAAAGTAATACGACCATGTTCAAGAAAGGAGAAAAAACATTATTATCTAAGAGAGCAACTTAATCACCTGATAACTGACAGCTGACAGCTCTCAATAGCATTTATTTCAAATATTTGCTTGAAACAATATTCAGTGGTCAGGCTTATAATGACATAGTTTAGAAATTGAAAACAGAGATGAAATAATAAGCTCTTTTTTCTATCAGGAGTAGTAAAGCCCAGAATGTCAGTAATAGACACAGTGCCAATGCCCTTCAGAGAAAAATACATCATCTACCTCATGGCAGATYCTTTGTGGATCCTGCAGGTTCTAGGCATTTGCTGAAAATAATCACCCAAGCCATTTGCTTTTGAAACCCAGCTTTGCTTACTGTAAATTGGATCGATTTGAAATATTTTCAAAGGAGGCAAGAACAAAAGAATTTACCTCAAAATTAGGTTTCTGACTTGCATTTTAAATATGAACTGCACGCACATCAGAGTTTCCTTGGCAGTGTTGTGGTTCCAGGACTGGCACCATCTGTGTAACACCAGGACACTGCTGTCAGTGTAGGACAGAAGCTGCTTACTGGCATCAGGAGATATTTTTCTGCCTTAACTGTTTGTGAGGTCTGAGCTCAGAGTAGCCTGTTGCTAACCTAGAATTGATATGTACAGCAGAAAAGCTGGCACACTCAGGTTCTTTGGCAGGCTTTATCCCAGATMTCTGGTTTGGTGGGGCCCTTGTGGGAAGGTGTTTAAGCTCCATTCATTGTATAAAAGCCCTTTAGCACATTCCARCTTGCTTCCTACCTGAAGCTTTGGTTCTTACTGACATTTGTAAAATGTCGGTGGATACTTCAAGCTGTGCCTGKCTCTTAGAAAAGAAGTGTCAGCTGAAGAAGTGAGAGCAGAATAAACATACATGTGAAGCAGATTATTGCTGTCACTGTGAGAATGTGACCATCACCCTCACAGTTTTTTATTTTGATWGTCCTAGGAGTGCACTTGTACAAAGGTGCCTTGACAACTGGTGGAGAGACAAATGGCCAGTATATGGCCTAAAAGAGTATCTAAACTGRTTGCCTCCAGCTTTTAGTACAGCCTGAAGACTGCATGCCCTCCTTAGAGAGGAATGAGTGTGCTGCTGTAACCAACTCATGCCTCTAATACTGCAGGCCAATTTCCTGTCACAGGGAAAGATCCTAAAGAAAAAGATTATCCGGAAAGTAATCAGAAGGACTCAGAGTGCTGCATGGCTGGGGTTTGGGTGTCTGCAGCAGTGCTGGGCTGTGGCACTGTCTCAGCAGGTGCTGATGTGCTCAGCTGGTGCAGGTGCCAGTTCCTGAGCTGTCCCCTGTGCTGTAAGCTGGTCCAGCTATGCCAAAGGCAAGTGTAGTAGTGTTGGAAGTGAGCAGGTTTTTAGTAGCTGCTAATGAGAGCACTGCAAGGCAGGGAAAGGTGTGGCTGCTCAGAGAACTGCAGGGWGAGAGCAGCTGCTCATGGAAGGAAAAGCAGCTTGACCTGCACATTGCACTTCTTGGCTTCATGCAGCTGGGAAGTCATAAAAGGGTGATGGTTTTACAGCCACTTGTCAGTGAACAGTAGTCAGCAAGCCTGTGCTGCAGAACAGGTCGGTGCTTAGTCCCTGTTTTGTCATCTGTCTCCAGCTGAGGACTAAAAATGTTGCTGRCACCAGAGGAAACTTGGTTCTAACTAGCACTTGATAAAGAGGTTGTGTTTGCTCAAGCAGTGGTAGCTCTTGTAGAAAGCCAAATGAGTATGGAACCATGAGAATGTGATTTGTACTGCACTGCATGGCAGTGACACAGATCTGATGGTGAGTCCTGGCACGTGCCGAACTGCAGTAAACACAATGTGATGCAGAACTGATTCAAAGGTACTGATCAGAAATGAGTTACTYAGAAATAAAAGTTTATAATGCAGAATCACAAAGCCTTTGAAATTAATTCACAGTTTTACTTAAGTTGCCTTTATCTAAATTCCTCACAGGTGGCCTGGAGCACTTCAAGAGCATTTTAATTTCAGGAGATGTTTTGAAATAAAGCCTGATACAACTTCGCTCAGGAGAATCATCACAATGTTAGCAATTCTGAATAAAGGTTGTTGACTTTTTATGAAAACAAATTGGATTAATCTTGTCAATTAGTCATAGGAAAATGCATTTGCCTTTATATTAAAAGAATGCATAGCATGGCCAATGAGAACATTGCTCATTGCAGACACAAGGTTCTGTTGAATTAAAYTGCTTCTGAAATATTTCARCCTGCAGGTAAACAAACAAGCCAGGGTGTCACATGAAAAGGARCAAACTGATYTTGGCACTTTCAATCACTGGGACACTTGTTGGATGCCCWTTCCTGCTTGTGAGAATTTGCTCTCTGGCTCTCCCTTGCCTCGCTGCCCCTGCAGACATGGGCTGCTTAAATGATGGCAGTGTAAAGCTGTGGTTGAGCTTAGAAGGAAGGCCTCCAGAGGGAAGGATTTGCAAGCCCCCAGTTGGGAGCATTTCCTCTGTCTGGGGCCTTTCCAGCCCTTCACRTCATTACAGGGGAAGAAGATCTTTGAAGGAGAGGCAGGTGGCAAACCAAACCCCACTCTGTCTAGTCTGCAGGTGAGCACACCATTTCTTTGTGGTGGCTCTGAAAAACAGCCTGTGTGTGCCACGTACAGACACCATGAAGAGTCCTTCACATGTTTGGTGCACTCAACAGAAGCAGCTGCCTACGGTTCTTGACACACAAAGAAGCTCTCTAAGGATCCTCTGTTCTGAGTCCTTCTTAATTTATGTGTGCAGCAATAGATGCCTTAACCTGCTCTAGCTGTGACCTCACAGGATGGCTGGAAAATTTTTTGCTTTCATGCTGGAGAAAGCTGTATTTAGATCTTTTCCTCAAATGGCTGTCGTATGTTCAGGGTTCTCAGAGTGATTGTGTGACATTGCCTGAGTTTGGCAGATGGATTGAAATAAGAGGTGTGAGAAGGCCCAACTGGATTGTGTGTTACATTTCATGAAAAAACCACACTCACAGACACACAAAGGAAAAAGGGGGAAAAAAACCTAAATACAACACAGCAAAATGAAAAAGAATTATATGTATTATTTTCCAGTTTTGGTAGACAACCCCTTGCTTAGGTTTTGAATTAAAATAATTTATTGTGTGCGTTGGAGATTTGCACCAGCCCTTTTTCTTTATGTTGGACCTGTTTTCTCTTGGACACCCTGCATGACAGAGGGCTCGTGGGCTGCYGTGCTGTTGGCTGAGGAGTGGSTGAMCCCAGGTGTTTATAAACACTCCAGGCAGCAGTGCTCTCCTGTCTGRGCTGGCTTTCACTTCCAKGGACTAAACTGTTTCTCASTTTCTCCTGCTGTTTTGTTTCCAGGGCTTCAGGAACTGTTTATACAGCGATTGACATCGCCACAGGACAAGAGGTAAGTGTTTAAAGTTCTGCAGCTGTTGAGTGCTTTCCTCTCTGGTGTGAGCTGTGGCTGAAGCTTTGGGTGGCCAGTAGAGCTTTACTGCAAAGGCTGTTTTTATGAAGCATGGACAAGTGTCAACTGGCAAAATCCATCACCTGCTGTCTTCAGCTTTTCACTGAAAGGTCTTTAAGGGCAGTGTGGTTCTGCGCCTCAGTAACTCAACACTTGCTGTGGCCATCCACTTCCAGCAACATGGATCTGAGGTTTTCAGAAATGCCTGAAAAAGTGCCTGTGAATTCCTAGRATCAATAAGAGCCTTGGTCCTCTTTGTGCTTGGCTGGATGCTTCAYCCATAGCTTTTAATGCAAATTTTAAGAGATTTTGGTTTTTTACTTACTCTGTCTTCAGAACAGGTTGGTACTCTCTGCAGTATTGTTAATCCCAGCCTGACACCATGTTATGTTATCCCTGAATGTCTTTTTTAATGGAAAGAAATCGGCTAAGAAATCCCAATGAGCTTTTGTGCCAATAAAAAATAGATAATTTCTATTGCCAGTATAAATATATTGGTTTAGAAATTGTTCTGTCTCTGTTCCTCATTACGCACCAAGTTCTGATGATTTCTCTTTTAAAATATCTCTCTTTTACAGAGAATGTTGGTCTATATACAGAATTTAACTCTGTACATTTACAGCATAAAATCTACCTGTGCATGTGGCCACAGACTGGTTAGCAATGCAACCTGTAAAATCAAAAGATCTGTTGTGATTAAAGGCCTTGAGAGAACCCTGGAGGTGGTCACACATTCTCCTTTTGCTGTGAGGAGTAGATAGCTTTATTACATTGCTTGATTATGGAAAGGCTTTGTCCATAAAACTGCCAGGAAGAATGAGGGCAGTGGTATCTTTTAGAAAAGGACACAGTCTCAGGCTTAATTACTGAACCTGTTAAGGCATCCTCAACTGATGGTGACTGCTGTCATTGAGGCCCAGTTGATCTCAGTCCCAGGTTCAGGCAGGAATCTTATTTACCGTTTGTTCCATCACGTGTTTGCTCTTCAAAGTATAATGCAAGATCTCATTAAGGAGAAACAGTGTTTTGGACTCAGTTYTGTGTTTCAGTCATACAGCAGCTGGTAAGAATTCTGTCGTGTTTTGGTCTGGTGTCAGTGACAGTCCATTACAGTGATGGCATTAGTGAAAAACAGACAAGGTCATGTCTTAGAGAACCCCACTGCTCTTTGGGGCTCCAGCTTCAGAGTCCTGAGTTCTCTTTTCTGGCTGTCAGCAGAGATTTCGATCTGAATTTTACTGGTACTTTCTTATCCACCTGCAGTGCTGCAGTTGGTAACTGCACTTAGATTGGGGTCTCCAAGGGGTCTAAAATCCCTAAGCCTTCCTTATAAACCTGGCATATCCATAAAATACCAACACATGGATTATTTCTTTTTAGACCCTGACAATAACTGCAAATGTAAACTGTGTTAAAGAGTGTTCTTTAGAGGAGCAAATCAAAATTTCAGAAGTTGGGAAGTGCTAGGATTGTATTTTTCCTGTGGAACAACAYCCGTAGTGTATGTCTATGTTTGCTGTGTTATGCAATCAAGAATAGCAGGTGATATAATCAAAAATCTTATAATTGCTCACTCCATGTTCATTCAGATCTTGTGAAACAGACTACTCAGGTTAATGGTTTTCAATCTCATTGTAGGTGGCCATAAAGCAAATGAATCTCCAACAGCAGCCCAAAAAGGAACTAATTATCAATGAAATCCTGGTCATGAGGGAAAATAAAAATCCCAATATTGTTAACTATTTAGACAGGTAAGTTGTTCTGGTATTATTATGTGAAAATTCATTTACACACTGCAGGCCAAAGGTTAAAAAAACCCTTTGATCACTGCGGAACAGGAAGCTCTTTTTTTATTTCTCTGCTCATCTCCAGTGGATGGGAGGTTTGCATTGGCTCTCCATTAATCTTTTCTGGCATATATAATTTGAAGTTTGTTTTCAAAAACATGAATCAGCCATATCTTACTAAAAGAACAGTCTGKCAGCTTCCTGTTCCAGCTGCCTCCATGTTGTTCTGTTGTTCTGGTGTTTGGTTTTTCTGARGTTGATCAGATTTTCTGTGTCTTGTGCAAAGTGCTCACAAACCATCCTAGAAATTCCTTTRTGGTTTTCCCTCTATTTTCCACTGCTAGGGATGCCAGGAAGASTAAGTTCTTGTTTCCAGAAACACCTAATTTGGCATTCTTCAAATTGCCTTTCCTGTTCCTGAATATATGTTTTACTAGGTTTCCCAAATATTTGACCAACTTCTGTCCTCAGGGGTGCACAGCCTCCTCCCATGTATAGCTCTGAAAGTCATGTTGCCTTGTTCCTGGGGTTAATGATGGAATTAATGAGTTGAGCTGATGAACCAGCTGGTGGCATGTGTACTGGTTCCCAAATTTATCTTTGCTGTTACTAAACTGCATTCTTCACTTGCTTGTCACCTACAGTATCTCCTTTTTCATGGAGCCTTTCTCATTTAAACTGCAGATTCCAGGAACTCTATAGCCTTGAAGGAATGTCCTTTTCATTTTATTCTGTCTTCATCTGCAAGTGACCTGGAGACAAAAATCAGTGGTAGGATTATGATTATTTGTTAAATTAGCTATGGACATTCATCTCCATGCCGTTGTTTTCTCCTTTCAGCTACCTTGTTGGTGATGAGCTGTGGGTGGTGATGGAATACTTGGCTGGAGGCTCTTTAACCGATGTTGTCACCGAGACCTGCATGGATGAAGGACAGATAGCTGCTGTCTGTCGGGAGGTGAGGGATCCCACTTGTTCTTCTGTTTGCATGGACAGGAGGCTGCTGCTGTTTCTGGGGTGTTGTCATTATGTGGAGAAGAAAGAGCACATCCACAGCAGCAGCAGTTATTCTGACTTGTGTTTGCAGGGGACAGTCTGTAGCAACAACTGACATTTCCCTTTCAAAAGCTGATATGTGCGATCTCTTAGAAAGACATGACTCYACTAATGCTGAGACAGCAAGCTCTTTCTCTTGTTCTACCATTCCTCACCATTCCCTTAGAAAGGAGATCTCTTAGAGCCATTCCCTTTCTTGTGTGATGAAATCACATCATGAATTTTTACCCTTATTTTTATGTTTCTCTATCAGTGCCTGCAAGCCCTGGATTTCCTTCATTCCAACCAAGTGATCCAYAGAGACATCAAAAGTGACAATATTCTTCTTGGGATGGACGGATCTGTCAAATTGAGTAGGTATTCTTGGTCAAATGCAGCACTCCTGGGTGTGGGGTGTGGGATTGCTCGTGAGTGACAGCCAGTTCTCCAAAAGTGATSCCTCTGGGAGTGCCTGATCCCCTGCTGAGGGCAGAGCAATGTGCAGAGAGATCTGGAGGGGAAACAGGGTGTCAAGAGTGGCTTTGCTTTGTGTGTGACSCTTCCAGAGTGGAGGGAGTTACAGTCTGAAGCTTCAAGTGACTTAAGTAAAAGCCACTGYATGAAACTTGAGGGTTTCTTTAAGTGGCCAATTCCATATTACCTTGGCTACTGTGCTGAGGAAACAAAGCACGGCTGCTTTTATACCTAGATTCAACAGTGTATTCTCAGACCCAAAGTGGGGAATTYTTTTSCTTGGTTTCATAATTCAAGCTGTCTTTAACAGTATTTGTTTTTCTCCTCAGCTGATTTTGGCTTCTGTGCTCAGATCACCCCTGAGCAGAGTAAACGGAGCACAATGGTGGGGACTCCTTACTGGATGGCACCAGAAGTTGTAACAAGGAAAGCATATGGCCCCAAAGTGGACATCTGGTCGCTTGGGATCATGGCAATAGAAATGGTGGAAGGAGAACCTCCTTACCTTAATGAAAATCCTCTCAGGGTAAGGTGAAATATCAGATACCACTGTCTTTCTAATCTGTGCCTTATTTTGTCTTCCATGAGATAAAATGCCATTCACATCAGCTTGAACTACTTCTACAAAGACCCACTTCTAAAAATGTTCCTGCAGCACATCAGCATCAGCTGTAGCTTTGATTGCAACACTGCAAGAACCTCAGAAGAGAAGTGACATGTGCCAGTGCAGAAGCTTGCCATTTTGGCCTTCAGCGATGCTTGAAATTTGTCATGCCTTTTTTAAACTCTCTTGGAGCTCTRTCTCTGAATGACAAAAATTTTCAAGTGTCAAGCTTCTCCAATTGGAGAATTTGTATGGAAAGCTTTGCAGCTGTACCTGCAGGCACAAAACTCTCTCTGGTCTCAGACCAGTGCTGATTGCTTACCTGAACCTTCCAGGAAAGGTTGCTGGTTCTAGTACTGCCATAATTATTTGTTATAAAACTAGTAGAAGTTTTTCTTCTACCACATAAGTGAAGCTGATTTGGAATTTAGAGATTGGTTAAAGATGGTTGAAGGTTGCTCCGTCAGCCCAGTTATTATGCCTTTTAGTCAGAATATATTTGTGCATACAACTTGACAAGTCTGTGTTGAACATAAGGCTCCAAATGTTTGGTTTTTTATCCAAAGAATAAGCTGATTAATTTCTTCCTTTGCCATCCAGTAACCATTTTTATCAAGAACAGAGCAAAAAACTTGATGACTTTTATTTTATTGAARCTGTACTTTAGGGACCAGTGATCTCTGCAGAGATGCATTTTATGTAATAATCCTTTGAAATAGTGTATTTAGAGCACACTGACTCTTTAAAATGGCCTGTAAAGCTGTGTCAATACTTGGAGAAGCAAAATGTGCTGATGCAGTTCCTACTAACTAGGTCAGCCAATGAAATCAGCTGTCAAGGCAAGATCATTCTGATGTTGGAGTAGCTGTGACTGCATCAGGATTTTTTTTTTTTTCCTTGTTGATATAAGAAAGTCCTCTCCAGCCCTCTGCCAGGGAAGAAACTGCCACTGGAGATTGGAGCTTAAAAATGGGGTCTATGTGAGCATTTGTGTGTATGAATCAAACCATGGTGTGTTTCCTTTGTCTGCAGGCGCTGTATCTGATAGCTACAAATGGGACGCCGGAGCTGCAGAACCCGGAGCGGCTCTCGGCCGTGTTCCGAGACTTTCTCAACTGCTGCCTGGAGATGGATGTGGACAGGCGAGGGTCTGCCAAGGAGCTTCTGCAGGTGAGATAKGAAGTGACTGCAGGTGAAGCAGATGTCCAAGGGATCAGTTTTCTCACCAGATAAAGGTGGGGCCCCCACATATTAATCTCCAGTCCTGATGCTTCCAAAGGAAAGCTAAGTAGAATCCTAGAACGGTTTGGGTTGGRAGGAGCTTTAAAGGTCATCTAGTCTGACTGAGCTGGGATCTCTTAAACTAGGTCACATTGCTCAGAGCCCCATCTGACCTGACCTCAAATGTTTCCAGGGMTGGGCCACCTACAACATCCCTGGGCAACTGTATTAGTGTTTCACCACTCCCCTTGTAAACAATTTCTTAATTACATAAAATCYAAATTGATCCCCTTTGGGTCAATTATATAAAATCTAAATTGATYCCCTTTGGGTCACAAACCATTCCCTCTTGTCCCGCTGCAGCAGGCCCTGCTGCATTAAAAAAAATGTGTCCCCAATTTTCTTACAAGCCCCCTTGAAGTATTGTGGAGTTGCAAGATGAGGTCTCCCCAGGGCCTGCTCTTCTCCAGGCTGAACAAGCCCAGCTCTCTCAGCCTTTCTTCAGAGGAAAGATGTTCCATCTCCTGGTCATTTCTGTGTCCCTGTTTTGTATTTTGGGGAGTACATTCAGTTTTAACTCTCTAACTCAGGCAAAAGAACTGAGGTAGAATGGTATCAGGTATAGAGGCCTGAAATGGTGTTGGTGAGGGAGGAACACAATAAAAGCAGTTCCCAGCCAAGCTGGCAGAKATTTGGCTGTGGAAAGGAGGAGGCTGTGGGAAATTCACTGTGAGCATCAGAGGGGGCCCCAGCTCGTCCCTCCTGCTCCTGTCTTAGAGTTTTCTGCCACTGAGCCCCATTTTTAGAGGTTTCTGCCACCTAAACAGGGGCAGCTGAACAGGATTTGTTCCAGCCCTGTTTGCTTCCTGGCACAGTCAAGCTGCTGCAGGTTTGCTGCCAGATTTTGTGGCAGAGAGGGAGCTGCAGAGGACACCACTTGACTGTCCCTGCTGGGAAGGATRGTGCCAGCCAGAACAGGAGGGCCCGGGGATGGAAAGGGAGACACTGCTCTTGCTGCAAGCCAGGGCTGAGTCCTTCAGCACCCTGCCTCTTCTCTCCCTGTTCTTGACTTGCTGCTGGAAAGCTGTACCTCAGTACAGGTCTTGAGAAAACACATRAGCCTGAATCCTACTGGGTTAAACATTTCTTAGATGTATTGGAGTTTCCTAAGCAATGACTTATACTCTTCATTTCTGACAATTAACACCGTTKGTGTCTTTAGAAGGGAAGAACCTAAGTGAGTCTTTTGAGTTTCCTGAAAGGAACAAAGCTCTGGGGCAGCAAGCAGCATTCCCACAGCACTGAGAGGGCAAAAATCCCAGCAAGCTGAAGACACCTGGATAAATGGATTGATAGGAGTGTGGGTCCTGTTTGCCTGTGATAGCAATGTCCTGGCCATGAAAGTGGAACTGCAGGTGGTCCCCTCAGTCCTATTTCTGAGTATTTCTGGTAATAAGCAGAATCCTGCCTGAGCCTGTGAGGAACTGAGTTTGGAAAGTAATGGTTCCTTTCTTTTGTTTTTTTCCTTTGGGCAGCATCCATTTTTAAAATTAGCCAAGCCGCTGTCGAGCCTGACTCCCCTGATCATTGCAGCGAAGGAAGCGATTAAGAACAGCAGCCGCTAGCACTGCAGGTCGGCTTTCTGCCCTGCCAGCTCGGAGCAGGACTGAGAACACAAACTCTGTAAAACCTCAACTCTCATGCTGCGGGACAGATGGATGGATGAACAAACCAACGGTCACAGTCATGGTGGTAGGACCACCCCAGTTCCTCAAGGAGTAAAAAATTATCATTTGTCTTCTTCCTGCTTTCTGGCTCCTTAATTTATTTTTAAGATGAATCGGGGCTAAGGACAGAGAGGTAATGACAGAAAATGCTTTGCTGCCTCAATCATTTCCAAGGTAAAGCAAATCCAGTTGGAAGATTCCCTTCCTTCTCACCCTGTGAATAAGCTGTACATTCACTTTTAAATTGTCAGTTCTTTCTAAACGATGTAAAGTCGTGTTTATGGGGTTTTTGGTATGGTTTGGAATTGGAGAAGGGCAATTCTTCATTCATCAACTCCAGACTGCACTGCCTTTTGAATACAGCCCACTCACCAGTTTTTGCCCAGTCATGGTACTTCTAGATGCGGAAGAAAGTGCAATTGCATTTCCAACCAAAAAGGAAGAGTGGGACAGACAAAACATCCTGTGGAGATACAGGCGTTCAGCTGGGACTGTTTCGGTTCTTGCCAATTGGATTGATACCCCTAACTGCAATCTCTTTGCCTGGGTGAGAGTCTTACTCAGCTGAAAAAGCAGGAAGATCAGTTGGTGTGCTCGGGATGCAGAGCTGTCAGAGCAATGTTGGGGAGAGCAGACCCAGCCATACCTGGTGCTGAGCACCAGCAGAGCCCTGGCAGAGCCCAGAGCAGCCTGAGCATCGGCAAAGCCAGGCTGGAAGGAGGTGCTGGTAGCAACAAGCGACAGCAGCCCTGCCCTGGGTGCCTCTCCCTGGGACAGGACTAATCACTCTGTCTCAGAGCCAAACTGGCTGTAGGCTGCTCCCCAGGGGAAGCGTGGCCATGCTGTGAAATGCAGAGCCTGATGGGATTGGCCATCCTGAGTCTCAGCAGGATTGGAGAAGGACAAGCAGAACAGAGCAGTGGTGTCACTTCTGAGGGTGCCTATTCTCCTCCCAGCTGTCTTGTAGCTCCTGGGAAAGGTTCATAGTGTCTGGAATTGTCAGCAGAGGAGGAGGGAGCTGGGCTGCTCCCCAGGCTCCTGCACAGCTGATTGTCCTTTAGGCACAGAAGTTCTGCCCTGGGAATCAAAGCTGACACGAGGGACAACCTGCACAGTTGAGATCTGCTGGAGCCATTGCAGCAGCCAGCTCTGGAAGGAAGCGCCTTAAAACCTGGAGTTGCCCCCTGAGGATGAGCAAAGGTGTGAAATRCAGAGTGGATTGCAGAATTACTGAGAGGCACCAGGCCAGCCTGCTTTCTGCTGTCCTATGTATGGCAAGCACTGCATAGTGAAGCTTGAGCTGCTGCAAGAGAGGGAATCGAGCACGTGCCTGACAATTGTGCTTGACTAGTCAGCGGATTTGGAAGGGAGCAGAAYAGTTTCAGTATACAATTTGTGYTTTATTTATTCGTTTCTGAAAGAMMCAATGTGGCTTCACTCAGTAAAAGCATTTGCACGGCGTATTTGTTGCTGAATTTTAGGAGTACAACTCATGCAAGACCTTCAAAACAGCAACTGARGCAACACRCACCTGGTAAGCAAAAAMGCTCCCACAGTAAAACTGCTTTCTGCTATAGATCTTCATGCTGGCCTGGTTCCTGCAAAGGGTTAAGCAGCCTTTAAGGCACTCACCGCCTTCATGTCTTGCCAGCAGGAACGAAGGATGCTTGGGCTGTTCTTGAATCAGGCCAGGAGCTTGTCTGCCTTTGGCATCCTGTTTAGTTGCAGCCTTTGTGTGGCAAGCGTCCTGACTGCTGCTCCCCTTGCTCATGCTGGCCGTCCCAGTGTCCTTGGCAGAGGCAAAAGGCAAAGCAACACTYCTTGAGTTACCACAACTAAGTAGGAATTAACTTTTCTTCTTTTCCTGGGGAGCACAACAGGTCCAGTTTTTCAGATGGCCAAATAACACATCAAGGCGAGCAGCTCTGGTTTCCTGAGCTGGGGGAACACCAGGAGGAGCCGAGGGAGCTGCCAGGAGCCCACAGCTGGAGCGACAGTGGCTGACAGGACCTGGAGCAGTGGCTGCCAAGCTTTACCCCCAGCAAGGAAGCCACTGGCAAGTGGCAGTGGCCAGGATAGGCCAACAGGCCAGAGCAGAGCAGATTGTGCAGAAGGCCATGCAGGATGGTACTGAAGCCCTTGACCAGTGGTGTCCACCCAACAGAAAGCAATGGCTTCTCTAAACTCTGCACCCACCACGACTGACACGACTGCCCAGACAGAGCTGCGGTGGGATGGTGCTGCCAGCCAGGAGTCACCTGCAGGCTGGGCCCTGCTCTTAGGCCAGTCCTGGTGGCAGCAGTGTGGGTCCAGCTGTGGGACATGTGCCTGGGAAGAGGAGCTCCTCCGCTTTGGGCCAGTTGCAGCAGGAGGCAAAAGAGGGGCAGGAGCATCTGAGGTCACCGAGCCCCTTTCCATCATTTACCAGTGGCCCTGGCTAAGGGGGAGATCCCAGGTGATGGGAGGAGGGCAAATGTGACATTGATCTACATGAAGGAGGCTCTGGGGAGCTACAGGTCTGTCAGCCTGACCTCAGTGCTGGGAAAAGCCATGGRGCAGATCATCTGGAATGTCATCACACAGCACATACAGAACAACCAYGGAATCAGGCCCAGCTCATGTGGGTTTTTGAAAGGCAGGTGCTGCCTGACCAGCCTGATCTCCTTTTATGACTAGGGCATGAGGAGAAAGGCTATGGATGTCTACCTGGAATTTAGTAAAGCCTTTAACAGTGTTTCCCTCTGCTTTCTCCTGGAGAAACTGGCTGCTCGTGGTTTGGATGGGGATACTGTTCTCTGGGTAAAAAACTGTCTGCATGGCTGGGCCCAGAGAGTGGTGGGGAATGGAGTCACATCCAGCAGGGGCTGGCACCAGTGCTGTGCACCAGGGCTGGGACTGGGACCAGTTGTGTTGAATATCTGTATCAGTGGTCTGGACGAGGGGATTGAGGGCACTCTCAGGCAGGTAGCACCAAGCTGGGTGGGAGTGTTGATCTCCTGGAGGACAGGAAGGCTCTGCAGAGAGATCTGGACAGGCTGGATCAATGGCCTGAGGCCAGCTGCATGAGGTTCAACAAGGCAAAGGGTCAATCCTGCGCTGGGGTCACACAACTCCCTGCAGTGCTCCAGGCTTGTCTGGAAAGTGCCTGCTGGGAAAGGACCTGGGAGTCCTGGTCAAGAGCAGCTGAACATGAGCCAGCAGTGCACAACTACCTGAAAAGAGGGTGGAGCAGTGGGGGAATCGGCCTCTTCTCCCAAATAACAAGGGATGGGACAAGCAGAAATGGCTGCAAATTGCACCAGGGGAGGTTTAGACTGGATATAGGAAAAATTACTTCAGTGAAAGGATGGTCAAGTATTGGAACAGGCTATGCAGGGCAGAGGTTGAGTCACCATCTCTGGAGGGATTTAAAAGGTGTCTAGATGTGGCATGTGGGGACAGGTTTAACAGTGGACTTGGCAGTGCTGGGTTGATGGGTGGACTCGATGAGCTCAGAGGTCTTTTCCAGTCTTTTCCAACCTGAACGATTCTGTTCTGTTTAGAAGACTTTGTTTCTCTTGTGAGGTCGCATTGTTGTCTGTCAGCTCAAGATCTCTGTCTGTAGGAGAAGCTYCCTTGSGRAAGAGTAATTGGGGCTGGAGATGGGCTGCTCTCAATGTGTAAAAATTGATCAGGATGRAACATGTTTGTATTCCTGTAAGAAGTGAAGAAATGAGTGAGTTTCTGTTTCCAGTATRTCTTTTATTTTTACTTATCCACAAAAGAACAGACAGCCGTCCTTTAAAAGGAAAGCAYTTTGCAATGGCACATGTTTGCTGGACATACTGTCTAAATACTTCTGTTGACAAACTACACTATTTGATTGGGGAAGAGGGGAATTTCCTATTTATTTCCTTTACCTGTAAGTATTTCAGCATCTCTACTTTAAAAAAAGAAAACCTACCACCACAACTTTCCAGAAAWAAGCAGGTAYRAAAAATAGRGAAATCAAATGGTAGCTGTTTCTTTCTAATCAGTGCATGCCTCAGCATACAAAATATTGTTGGCACTGACTTTTTAAAGACAACCGCTGTCCTAAGAGGCCTTACTTTTTATTTTATTAAATATTATATTTCTTTTTCTTTGCATCAGCAAATCTAAAGATTTTTCTTCTAAAATCAATTCCTGGGAGACAAACAAGATTTCAGCAGAAATAATCTCTGCCAGTGGCTGTTTTCAGCATGGACTGTACTTGCCCAGCTGAGGCTGTGTGACATGCAGGGAAAATGTGCCTCCCTGTGTGTCCCTGTGSCTCCRTGYTTGAGACAGTCTCTGGGGCTAATTCTCACTTACTAGATACTGAAAGATTACAGCTGTGTTTGTATCCTCCCAASCTGGATATTAAATGTAGAAGAGACATAAATATTTTTTAAAAACCCAACAACACAAAACCACTAAAATCCAGTCCTGAGGGGGTCAAGTCTTGTACATTATTTACAGGCTCACAGAGTATATTAGGATTGACAATAACTTTGATCTTGCAGAAAGGAAAGAGACAAATACTGTAAAATCTCTGGAGTCACTTTGGGTTTTTTGACTGCTATCCTCAGATCAAGCAATTAGTTAGATATATTTTTAAAGTATCAGAAATAGGCTCTCTCTGTTGCAAAATGAAAACTRAAAAAGTTTCAGACATTTTCATTCTAAGGTTTTAAAAGTTTGATTAATTGTCTTCATTTTTAAATTAAACAGTAAAACTTATCCAAGAGCTTGACTATGATTCCATCACTGCAATGAAGATGTGTGAAAATGAGCYGATAGCTCACTGTGGTTTAAATGTGTTTTGGGACAGAAGTGTGATAGCAGTAAAGTCAGGGAAGTCTGAGAAGCACAGAAAAGTTTWWTTWWTTWARRAAAARGRAAAAAAAAAAGATAACTATACCTATGTAAAATTCCATACAGCTCCTGCATGCACTCCTGGGAACCTGCACGGGGGTGGATCTTACAGTGCTCTCAGGGTTGGATCCCAAACTTGGGCCGGGGTTACATTCTCACTTCTTGTGTCCAGTGCTTTGTAAATATATGGGTGTTTATTCTTCATCTTTGGCTACTGGTTGGTCACTCCACTGCACACAGAAGAACTCAAGGGTTTGTGCTGAGTTTCTTTGAGGCCAGTGGCTGCACTTTGGCAGGTCTTTCAGTCAGTCTTTCCCTTTGTCCTGCCACCAAAAATGAAGCACATTCCAGTCACCACGAGAAGTAAGTACCTGTCTCCTGTCCTGTAGTTGTAGGAAATGTCACCGTACTCTATTGTCCATATGGCAGTTATTTCAATATATAGTCCTTGGTGTGGCTACTGAATATTCCTCACACTGAGCATGTAAATATTTGTATTTCTTAGTCCAGTCCTGAGCAAATCCAGTGAGCAAAGAGCCTGAGAGAGCCCTGTGACATCTACCATTAAAGGCAGGAGCCAGTGTTTCTTGGCTTGACACCCAGGGCATGTCCGTTAGTGCCATCTTTGCCTTGCTAAGTGCTACCACATCAGTGGTCCACACACCTTGCTGGTGGACTCTTCATTCATGCCCACATGTGCAGCAGCTTAACGATGGTTCACCTTATTTTTCCTCTCCTCTCCCCACACCAGGTAAATATGTTTTATTTTATCCCAAATTTTCAGGACACAGACAAAGRATAACCTTTGTCTTTCAAGAGAAACCATCCAAGCATTTTTTGAGTGGGATTTGTACTTCAGGGATCTTTAAGGCTTCTCTTTGTGTCCTTGAGCTGACAGGGTAATTTYATTTTTCTGACTGAAACTTGCAGAATCTCACTTMTCCATACCACTTTGGATACAGTTTAGAGCTGATTGTCATAATCCTAGGTGTGCATTGTGCCTGCAAACCATCACTGGCCTGAGCCTACCAACAGTTGCATGTACCTTTGGTGACAGAAGTAATCTCAAAAGAAAAAAAATGGTCTCAGAGTAAAAAGACAGAGGGATGCCCATATGCTCTTCATGGGTCCTTCTTGGGCTGCCACGTGGGCACGAGCCTGCAAACTTTGTTCCTGCTGCTCAGCAATTCCCCCAGACCAGCACTTGAGTTCTGCCAGAATCTGCTCCYGACTGAGGAAACTGGGGGCAGTATCATTAGTTAAAGTTGATAATATTGAAAACTGCTAATTGATTTAATAMCCTGTGATCACAGTGGCTTTGCCCTGCAGTTTTCCGCAGACCACACATCAGCTTCAGCACTGGATGTCAGGTACCTTCTGCTCTGTTTGGTGGCACCATGTTGGCAGCTGTAGGAGGCTTGAATGCAACATCTGCATTCCCCAGCTGAGGTACAAAGCCAAAGGGAGCGTGGTTGGGTGCCATGGCCTGAGTTGGCWGCCATGAATGCAGSTCAGAAGAGCTGTCAGTCACCTGTGCACACACCTGAGAWCCAGAGTGCCCTGCTGGTACAGGTTTATGGATGCCAGCCACTGGAACAGCTTCCAACCCTGCTATCCAGAGGATTTTGCCAACATAAAGGATTCTACAGTTCCATGATTCTGTCTGCTGGATTCAGCTAGGTGCATGTYAGCAACATCAGTTTGAACAAAGTTTCCTCTTCGGCAGCTCTTGTGGCCTAAGGCTTCAACTCCTCTAGCTGCTAGTGCTGAGCTGCTCATGCTGAACTAGACAACTCAGAGAGGAGAACACAGTTCATCCAATTTCTTGTAGAATACTGAGAGGCGAGTGTGTGAAAACATGAGTATTGTTTATGTGTCACCTCCTCTGTGCCCTTCATGCCTTTCAGGGCTTCGAAACAGCAAAGAGCCTTCCTCAAGACTRAAATGAAGCAGCGTGTTACTTCTCCTGGGCCTTGTTCTTTCCAGTCCGTGCACTTGACTAGTTTTATCCCTCTTCTGTGCCCTTTGCTCCCCCTGTGTTCAGTGGCTGCTACCCAAGACTGGGGAACTGGCACAGATAAAGTGGTCGAGATCCTCATTTCTCTTTCCTTGGAGCAGCCTTTTCAATCTGGAAGCTCAGTTTGGGGAGGGAATCCCCAGCTCTGCTCATTGCAAGGCTTCCAGTGCCATCTGTAGTGCAYTGAGGGCTCGCAGGTGCCTCAGGCTGATGTGACACCACTGTAGATGGGAGGCAATAGTGGCAGGGGGTGTTCTGAAAGGTCCATTTGCTGTTGCCTGCGGTGTGTGTCCAGCCCTGGCCCAGGCTGGGGGTCACATTCAAGCACTGCTGCTGCTCCCTCTCAATTCAGTGACAATTTGGTTGTTGYTCTCAGTGCCAGCAGCAGCGGTGGCTGAAGCAGTGGGTGCTGACAGCGCCCCAAGTCCCCAGGGCCAGAAAGGTCCCTTGGCTGCCTGGCTGGGGGAAAGCTGCTCCTTGTTCTTTCTTACGCAGAACTGTACTGCTCAGAGGTGTCAGCACAGCAAACAGGGAGCCTGCAAGTCTCTTCCATCCTTGTCTCTTGACATTTTTGACCTTTAAGCTTCAGGTGTACAAAGGCAGCTGCTTTTGGTCCCTCTGTGTATGGCTGTGTTAAGCAGTGCTGCTGAATCCATCAGGAGCACAGCAAGGGGCAAAGGCCTCGGCCCTTCAGTGCCAGGAGCCAGCGGGAAGAGAGCTGCTCACACAGCAATGAGGAGCAAAGGCCTGGAGCAGCACCTCCCTGGGCAGGGCTCAACCTCAGTGGGTGAATAACAGAGTGATTGTGGTGCACTGGTGCGTCAGCACTGCAGGTGCTGCGCCTGCTRACACATGGTTCGAGAATATCTGCAAAAGAATTCTGCAGCTCTTGACTGGATCAGGATGTCACCAGTGCTAAACTCCAGTTTAGTCCAAAGCAACCAGTTTACACCTACGCTGGTGTCTGCTAGATTTTTTTACTTCAGGGTATCCAGACAAAAGTAACAGAGGAAGAGCCTGCATTTTCATTGTTTATCAGAAATGTATCTCATTTTGCTGTACATTCCTTTTTTTAGGACGTGTTATCTGTTTAAAAAAAGAAAAAGAAAAACAGAAAAAAAATACGAAAGAAAAAAAACAAATGTGTAGTGAAAAATCTTCTGTAACTTTGGATTAAGAGGTAACTGATCTTTTTAAAAAGAAAACTAAGTTATTTACTTTGTAAATGTGCTGATGGCATGGATCCATCTTACTGACCTCAGCATCCTTTTTTAAAAGATTTTGGGTTTTGTTTCCAATATTAAGTTATTTTAAATTGTGGTTGAAGCAATAGGAAATTGAAATATGGATTGTGCATGACTGTGTCTTGAGTGTAAAAATATTGCAGTTTGAAACTTGGACCTAAAGTATTGCAAATAAAAGTTATAAATACCAATGGAYTGTGTGACAGCAGCTTTTCTTACAGGGTGTGCAGCATCAGAAAGACTTTGTCAGTGTGGCTGTGGGTGCTTTCATCATCTCTTTATGATGTCGTGAAATGGGATTTAATGTGCCACCTGCCAGGTCACCCTCTGCCACCGCACCTCCTTGGAGCTTGTGTCCACAAAAGCAGACAGAAAGTGTTTCTGCAGCTCTCCGGTTTGCACAAACCCAGAGAGAGATGGGAGTTTCCCGGGTCTTGTATCTCCGTTGTACCATATTCCTGAATAAGCAGCACCCCCTCCTGATGAATGCAGCGAGTTACACGGATGGTTGTCAGCTCCACTTCCTGCCTAGAAATCTTGAAACTACTAAATGCTGCTCCTTTCGGCTCTTGGACACCTACTCACACAGAGCTGGGGAAAAAAATCACCTGGCCACCGGCTTAAAAGGTGAGTTCGCCAAAGTTAGAGGTGTGGAGGAAATCTCTATCCATCCACATATTTTAATAGTATATTAAAATAATATATAAATAGTATATTAATAGTATATAGATGCATGTGTGCATACGCAGTTTTTGTATCCAAAGGAAGAGTGCAAGCAATGTGGCTGACACTTCCACTCCCTGTGTTTGTTCCATATGCATGGATACAAAGACATTGCAGAGAGCCTTGTCTGCACAGAGCCCTCTATCCCTGTGGAACAGAGGGCGGGGTGTGGGGGCAGCGGGTCCCGGGCAGCAGGAGAGATCTGGCTCCACACCCGCCAGGCCCTGCTGAGGCTGAATGCCAGATCCTCTGGAATAGGAAAGCCCTTCAGCCTTGTCCTGCCCAGAGGGGCAGTACTGGCCTGGCAGCACAGCTCATTTTCCCAGAAGTTGCAGGAGATGAGAACACAACCCTACCAAACGGTGCCTGGAAGCCACAGGCTGCTGCCCACAAAGCTCCGCTCTGGTGTGTCCCAAGTGCAGCACGGCACCGTGTGAAAACCTTTTCATGAAGGACGATCTCGAGCGGCGCGCTGGTGCCGTCGGGCTGCGGGAGGACCACGATGCCGTCAGCGGGGCTGATGCCGTGGAGGGCTCCAGAAGCCCTCAGCCAGCCCGGGATGCTCTGGTGCTCTGCTGACCCCACGCCCGCTCTCCCTCGAGGTGTCCTGTGGCTTCCACCCTGCCGAGCCCCGGCTGATCCCCGCCCGGCACGCCCCGCTTTCTCCCGCTGGCCCCGCTCCCTCACCAGCTCGCCTCAGTGACGGATGCGGTTCCGTGCCACACTTTTGATGGCCACCTGCAAGCCAAGCGGAGCAGCGGGCTGAGTCTGCCTTCCGCCCTGCCGAGCCCCAGCCTCCTTCTCCTTCTCCTCCGCCCTCCTCCGCCCGCCGCCGGCCTCGCCGCTCACCGGGGCGCCGTCCCCGAGCAGACGCTGCCGAAGCTGCCGCGCCCCAGCAGCGAAACCACCCGGTACCGCTCTTTCAGGGCCTCCTGCACCCTCCCTGCGGGCGAGAGGCGGCTGTCAAGAGTTCGGCCCGGGGCCACACACGGCCCCGAGCGCCCCGCGACCGCCCCGGGCCGGGCATCCTCCTCTGAACGGGGCACCGGCGGGTCGGGGCCGGCTACCGCGCTGCCGAGCGGCGGAGGCGGGAGCGGCAGTGGCCGCACCGCGTGTGTCCCCCGCGGGCACCGGGAGGGGCCGGGGCCGGAGTCGGGACAGACGGTGCCAGCGACTGGCGACGCTGCCCAGGACCCAGCCACTGATGCCCTCCCAGCAGCGCCACCGCCAGAGCTGCGAGAGCCGGGCGGAGGCGAGTCCCGAGCGGAACGCCCGGGGGCGGGGAGGGGACAGCCCCGCCCGGGCCGGGAGTATGGCCCCGTCCGGTAGGGGGAGAAGGGAAACCGAGAAGGGAAGGGACAGACCAGTGAAGGGCCACCGGGAGAGGGTGCGGGACACTGGGGGTGCGGGACACTGGGAGAGGGTGAGGAGAACAAGCTGAGTAACACAGCACAGAGCGTCCATAGAGCCACTGCTCTGCTGCTGCCGCCGCTGAGGCGCTGAGGCGCTGGGACCGYTGGTCCCCATGTCCATTTGTCCGTTCCCGGTTTGTCCGTTTCCCGTTCGTCCCCCCGCGCTCCGGGGCCGAACCGGAGTCACGGAGCATCTCTGTTCCTTTACCCACGGCAAAGTCACCATCGTTTTTAGCTGCTTCTTCTTATTCTTCACTATATTACGGCTTTTATTTCCGGCAGTCTAACAACTTGCTCCCGGTGCTCTCATCCCCCGGGCCCCATCCCGCCCKCTCGCCCKGCGCTGCGGTCTCTTTCTSACAAGCGGACCCATGTCCGGACTTTGACCTGGAGCAGAGGAAAGTGCTGAACGAGGAGCCTGCCGGCGCCAGGCAGAGGGAGCTCCGGGCGAGGGCAGAGCGGGACATGAAGAGGGAGAAATGCAGCCCCAGCGGGGCAGCGCAGCTCCCTGAGCGCCCGCTCGGGCTGGGCAGCGGGAGCGGCGGGGGCGAGCCCGGCACGGTGCCCTCGGCACCAGGGCTCTTGCTGTTTTCGTGTCCGCTGCCAGGTGAAAAACGGAGACTGCCGATAGGATTAAAATAAAAGAAATAAACTACTATTATTGCGGCAATTTGAGTGCTAGTCCAATAGAGCAGCTCAGGTCTCACCTGTCTGCCTTCTCCCTTCCAATGCAGYACTTTCACCYTGGAGCAAAGGCCCTCACTGCAAAGAAACTGYTGGCTGTTTTATTTCTCCTGCTGTTCACCTGTTGACGCAAGTAGAAAATCAAAATAGTTTTCTCCTGAGTCTGTCCAAACAGGTTCACTTTGCCATGTTAAGCCAAGACACAGAGTCTTGACTTCTGCAGAGTGTCATAGGAATCACCTTGGTTGCTGCTGTGTA